>NW_010424135.1:0-48655 GCF_000710305.1 Buceros rhinoceros silvestris | reverse complement strand
GATGATGATTCTGTGATTCTGTGATAGAGGCTGCTTATTTGATGAATGCCATTTTATTACTCATCCTCTGTGAATCTTGCTTTCCTTACTGCAATCCTTTTTATAAGAATCCCACTTTTCTTATTTGAAACCCCCATCTGCATAAACAATACGCTTGTCTCTGATGCTACTACATGATTATCTGTTGTTCACATTTCCACTTCCAGGGTTCTTCACACTGCCTAATTTAGGCTGCTTTAAGACTTCCAAGTCAAATGAGACTTTACAGACTAAAATTGGAGGCTGAAGTTGCTTAGACAAGCAAGGAGAGAAGCAGGTGCCTTTATGAAAAAGATTTCAGTGCTCCTCAGCCTGATACCTGAGGTAGAGCTAATGAAACGGTCAAGTGCTGAAAAATCACAGTATGTCACTATTGGCTGCATTCACTATCAAAGCATCCATACCAATGTATTTTACTGGAACTGTGGATTTTGTACCTTATCCTTCAAAATCTATTTATAAAGTCAAACATGAAAACACAATTATTCTGGAAGCTATAAATGGCACTGAGAAGGTAGTGAGTAAAGCTGAAGCCCTGCTAGGCACCGCAATAAACCGGATGTGATGATTCAAAAAACTCTGTAATGGCCATAAGAAAGTCTTAATGCAAACCAATTACTTTTATTATTTATTACAAAAGAAACAAACAAAAATTCTCAATGAAAGATCGACTCCAAAGAGTATAAACTACTTTAAAAACTAAGTTCAAATTCATGGTACTACATTTTTATTTTTTTTTTTTTGTTGTTTAAGGAATGTTGTAAACCACAGCATTTGAAAATGGGGTAATTTTGTTGCGTAAGCAGCCTTTCTTAAAGAACATTTCAATGACCCAGTTATGTCTCTGTTTTATTTTTGTAATATTTTTATATGAACTAGGATAAGACTGCAGTTAAACGTTGTTCTTCAATTTATTTTTCCATCTGCTTTTAGCTGCAGTATAGCATATTTTATCACATTTGATATACAGGGTCAAAGGAATAAAAAAAATTAACCCTGCATTTTTGCATAAAATGTATAAATAAATTCTGATGGTGTAAGCTCGGCAAGTAGAATATTTTTACTAGTTCTATCTTGTGATAATGTTTTCGTACTCACTTATATTTCAGCCGCTAACAATTGAATGCAGTGTTCTATGTTATTAACACATAACAGGAAATCACAGGGAAAAATCCAGTATCTGAGCAAAAGAGGATAAAAGGTCACATTTTCAGAAGGTAATCTTTTCACACATACAAGAGGCAATAGGCCAAGTCACTTAGCTTTTCCTAGTTAATCAAACTGCACAATTTCAGCATAGTGGTTCTTTTTAGATGTAGGTGGTGATAAAATGATCCTCAGCTCGGGAACACGTCCAAGATACATACACACTCCCAAACACCTCCCCCTACTCACTCCACCTCCAGTTGATTTGAACACACACATATTTATCAATACTTTTTAAGGTAGCAATGATGATGATGGGGACAATTATGAAACGAGAGAGGTCACAGTAAATCCAACTAGAAGTATGTGACCAAAGTTGTGGGGAAAAAAACAAACCAGTGTCAGCATCAAGCATCTGTTGCTGCTGGTGCGCGGACAAAGCAAGTGCCAGAACAAGGAGGCAGTTTTGTAGATCTACTGTTTGTCAAGTCGCCCACTGAAACAAGCCTTAAAATCAGTGTGTGTGTACTGCGGCCATCTGTTTACTTTTCACCAGCAAAACTCTGACTCTTACCATTTCTTTGAAGCCATGGTCAGTGTCAAGAAACAGGTACAGTTCTGATGATCATGCATGTTTTTTTAACTTGGCAAAGGAACAAAAGGAAGAAGGAAGACAGAAGTACATAATTAGCTTAAAGAAAAAGAAAGGGATTACAGGAAAAGGATCTTCATTTATTCACATATACCCCAAAGGGATTAAGCTATCAAGGTCCCTCGAAAGCAACCAGTGAAAACAGAAAGACTGGCCTGACACAAGAAGAAGATTTAGTTACTTTGCTTTGTAACAGAGATCTTCTGAAACCTGTCTCTGCCCCCTTCCCTCCAGTGACCGAAAAGAGGATAGGTCAAATGATCTATGAGAAAGTGGATTTAAAAGCCCAAATACTCTCAAGTCATTACCAAATCATCAAACATGACACAGCTAATCTTCACAGCTGATCAGTTTCACTGGGCAGAATCCCCATGGAGAAAGCCACTGTCCATTTCCAACACTGTTCATAGAACATCTCATGCACATATCTACTCAATTTTCAACGATTTTAAGGGGTGTTTTTTAGTTGTTGGGGGTTTTTTTGGTTTTGTTTTGTTTTTTTTTTTTTTTTTTTTTTTTTACAACTAACATACTTGCTTCAACCGGTATTATACAATCTCCTTTACTTGTGTATCTTCTTAACTTTCTCCCTGTTTCACTTGTGTCATGTATCCACTTGCCTTTCCCGTCCTTTCTCAGGAGCCCCAAAAATTGTAATATTTTTTGTTGAAATTTTTGTCAGGCTTTCTCTATCTCCCTCTTTTTCAGTATTTCAAACCTCAGAAGATATTTTCTGTATATTCACTTTCTTCCTCTGTCCCAGGTCTTAAAAGGGAATATTTAAATGAGAATCCCAAAACATCACAAGATAGGTACCATATAATTTATGGGTGTGTGCGCATGGCTTACAATATGGGCTGCCCTGCACTAATTCCATTACAACATCCTTAGACAGACAGACACACTGCATACAGGACTAATGAATCTCGGTAAGATATGGTCGCGTGATGAAGATAATACTGTGTCACCACTAGATATTACCAAAGAATTGCAAAATGTTCATGTACTGGGTGAAGGTAGATGGTATGATTTCTCCAGAACTGCTGAACTCTGGAAACTCTCAATAAGCTTTTACATTTAAATGCTTATTGAGTGTGGTACAGGCACATGAGTAGGTATACACACATATTTTGAAAGCATCAGTTAACAAATGGATATGCTGGTTTTTTCAACCCATTTTAACTTGAAAATGAACTGCAGGTTTCAAGCAGAAGCTGACATTTTTACAGTTAAGTCAGGTCTTTCACCTCTGAAACAACTGCTCCAGACAGTACTCGTTGCAGATGAAAGAGAGACTGCTCTTGCAAAATCTTATGCACAACACTTAGAAAAAAAGAAAAAAACCACGTAGGCTTGCTGTCTTGTGGGTAATATAAGAGACCGTAATTTTGGAGAAATATGTGGTCTAGAATACACCTTCCTCCAAACAAGAAGACTGCACCTTTTGGAATTGTTGTTTAAGCTCAGTATTTCCATTAAGCACATAAAGAGTAATCACCAATATTATTGAAATGTTTGAATCTTCTTATTCCACAGAATAACCTGACGAAAGCAGACCACTCACTAATAAAGTGCAACTTAATAAATCATGTGAAATCTTATTTTGTTCAAACCCTTACTAACTCCTAGCACCATCTGTTACCATCAAAACTATATGACAAGATATGATATATAATTAATAGGTAAACAACAATCTAATTAAAATGGACAAATACTCCATGTTCCTGCCATTTGGGAGCTCTAATTACAGACTAAATTTTAAGCTTGAATTAAATATTTAAGCTGGAAAATTAACTTTCCTTCTCGAGCCTTGAATACATTAATACAGATATGTGAAGCGACTTCCTGATGGGAACTTAAACATGTAATTTAGTTTCATCAAAGCAGTTACTAATTGTTAAGCAGCAGTACCTTACCATATGTACACAATAGCTATTTAGAGCCGAAAAGGTGGTTTTAAAGTACCCCTCTGCAACCGTTTTCTGACATAAATATAAAATGTATATACAGCACAGCAGTTTACACTACACACTGAAAATAAATAACATAGACTTCAGCTTTCAATGGGTCTTAGCATGCATAAGTCTGAAGACATCTAGATAAACAAACGCGTATTTTTGCTGCTGAAGAAACTTAAGAATGTCTAGAAAAGTTAATCTATTTTTACATGTTACTTACTTGTAGAATTTTTGACTTAAAAACATGCAATTTGCCCAAGCCATCAAGCAAAACAAAATGGTGAAAACCCCAGGTATTTCCTCTAACTTAATGATTCAGATTTTCTTAAATATGAACATCAAAAGGACAAAAATATGAATAAAATGGAGAACAGCATTATACAAAACATAGCTAAAAAGGTTTCAAGTATGCAAGTGGCTTAAATAGATCTAAAATTAATGCAGTACAGCAGATACTATTGTACCAGGAATCTAAAAAGTACACTAACATAGGAATTTGGAATATCTGCATTCTGAACAGTACTTGGATGTTAGTGCTCACTACTCAACAACAGACTTCACTATTTTAGAAAAAACAACAACAACAACAACAAAAAACTACAACAAACAAAACCCCTCTGCTCTTTACGCAAACCACAACGCTTTCCACATATTACTGAGACAAACCACATTGCAAAGCTTTTTCCTCATCTCATGGATAGAGAAAGTGAGGCACAAGGATGCTAGGTGACACCCACAACCACAGATCAAGGCCTTCCACAGCATAAAATACTCCATGTATATGGAACATTATGCTTTTCTGTGTTAACGTGGAACTTTAAGGGAGGGCACAACAAAGATTTCAGTATGATTTCAATCTAGAGTTGCCTCTTAGAGGCTCACATGGCCCAAGTCAGTGATGTCTGTGAAACAAGAATCCAGATTTATCTTCAATATTCTCTTCTAATCCTAATACTCTCCTTCCACACAACAGAAATACATTTGACTTGCTTTAATTTAGAGTGAACTATGGAAGAGCATGACACAATGTTCAGAGTAGTAGTACATTTTTCTTTTTAAGTATCATTGAAATGGTATGTTACTTACACAGTGAGGAACAGAATATAAATGAATTTTATCCATCTAACCTTAATAATTTTTATTTGCAGCATAAATAACACAAATGACAGATGAATTAATGGGCCATGACTTCATCAAGGAATTCTAGTGACATCAAAACCAAACCTCTAATAATTTGTGATGTCATTACAAACCCTCTAGGGATTTCTTGTTCCGTAAGTCAGAAGAACATGGCAGCTTCTCAATTTATGTAGTCAATGGACTGGATTCCCAGTATAAGCTTTAGGACCTATTCTGCTTCTGCCACTCCCTCACTGTTATTCTTTGTCCCATTCTTACGTTTCAGTTGTAATTTAATTCTTTCTACGTGATAAAAGTACAAGGGCAGTTTGCAATAACCAAGCTGGTATTTTCAGTAACACAGACTCTGACACTGTTTTTCATACAGAGACTGTGCTTGTACTGTGTAAGCAAAATTTACATTTTAAATTTACTGTATCTCTTAAATATTACAAGCCACTTATTTTAACAATAGCCATGTCTTCACCATACTCCCGTAATACCGTCTGTGAAGCTACTTAAAACTGATTAAATAATTCCCTAAGAGTTAATAGAATAAAATTCTTTCCTTCTGGACAAAGCTGACTTGGAACTTACATACCTCAAATATCTTTTAGAGCTCTACTGATACAAATTTCACCCACGTCTGTCCATGCATCATTTTCTCTGTTTTTTTCCCATTAGTACTCCTGAGCTATCTATCTTTGAGCAGGCCCATAGCTTACATCCCAATACATATTTTTCAAGTAATTTGAGTGGGTACTCTGTATGACACCCATACACCGTTGTGTTAGCTGCTGAAAACAATCACAGACTCCTCTAGCCATACACACTTAATTCGTTTGGCCAAGCTAACTGGACAGGAACACTGCTCAAATCTGTTGTTTCAAAGTGGGAACAACAAATGGTGCTGGTAAAAGCTGAAAAAAAAGTTCTTCTCCTAAACCCAAGCAGAAAATGAAATGCAGACACCACATGAAGATTCTTGTGGTGGACCCAAGACACGTCAAAGATACACTCTACTACCACAGAGCTATTAAAATCGATCTTCTTTTAATTACAGTTGGTTAGGTTTCTAATCACACTCCAATTACAGGGAAAGACGGCTGCTAAGCAAAACCAAGTACCAAGTTCTGGGGAATGCTACCATTCCCCCCACAGTCCAAGATACAGTTGTATTCTTTCCAGGCCTATTTATAGACCATTTTGTACTGTACATGTGCCATGGATCTTAATGTGAGGAAAATTATATAGATATTCAAAGCATGACATATTGATTCAACATATTGAACGGATTGTTTTTTCCTCTATTTATTTAAATGATTATAATAGTTTATAGTGAGCTTAGCCCTTGAGACAGATGGTTGTAAACTCAAAATTTAAGTTTTAAATAACTGTATTAAAATGAAGTAAATGATTTAATCCACATTAGAAGGAGAACGCATTTATCTAAACAGTCTTTAACCCTCTCCTGAGTTGTTTGTGACTATTTATCAATGAAAGTGAACTTCCTAAATTGTTTCTGCTGATGAATGCACAATTTATTTACTGGAATTTTAAAATGTGTATCATTAAATGTGTCTGATATGCATAATATTTTTCTTACATTGTGTAGCGCAAAAGTAAGCTTGGTTTTAGGACAAAGAAGGGAATTCTCCAACTACCCAGTTGGAAAAGAGCCTTACGCTGTAAGTCTACAGTTCATATCTCATCTAATTCTTTCCAAGAAAAATTTATAAACTGCCAGGCACAAAAGCATAAAGTAAAAAACTCTGTTCATAACTCATGCAAGTGAATGAAACAGTTTTCCCTTAAAGACTACAGATCTACAGGAGTTCTGCCTGGAAAAAACACTGAATTATATTTATCCTACAAGAGCTTTATCTCTTTCTATTTCTCAGTTTTATGAGCATCCCTTCTGTCCTTTCCCTCCTGGCCCTCTGTCATTGCACCTTATGCTGACTTCTGAGTTTCACTGCTGGACAGTATCAGAGGAGAAAGGATAATTTTGCAAGTCACTCAGTATTTAAATGTGATAACTAAACTTCATGTCACTAACTTCATTTGCATTTTTTAAAAAAATATTGATTAATAAATGTCTTACCCATCCAAGCCTGATGGTCAGTCCGACCCCTGCACAAACCAGTTAGAGTTCAATCGAGTACTTCTAGGAGATTCATAAAAGATGGATCTGTGTCAGCAAGTGGCAACTGCTCAACACGGGCAGACAGGTAGAATGGAACAGTTAATGTTGAGGACCCAGATTCATGCAATACATCTTTTAAGGGGTTTAATTTGGACCAGTCTTTTTCAGGACCAAAAGCCCACTAGCAGCTGTTATAAAAGAAGTTCATTTACACACTGCTGGTGTGCATCTCCTGATTCAGCTTAATCCAAAAGAAATCAATTTTCCCAACACTGGCACTACTCCGCAGTATGAACGCAAGCACAGTGGGGACAATCTGCTTCAAAGACACATCCCTGCTCCAAACTAAAATGCTAACCTGGGCCTGTAACAGGAAAATCAGACATGCTTTCAACTAAATTGGTTACTGAAGGATGCACATAAGGCTCCACTAAAACATTCTGGCGGAGCCTGCAAATATAAAGAAGGATCAATACTCACAAAGTTAGATAAACAGTTTCTCCTGCTATAAAGCTGCTGGGCAAAACCCAACATCTTATTTAAAATACCACCAGTCTCCCTTCATGTTTACGTAGCACATGACAGGTCCACGAAAAGAGGTTAATGACCATTCATATGTCAGATCACGAAAGGTGTGAATGTTTTTTTTAAGCCTATCTAGTGCTATTTACTAATTTGCAACTCCAGACTTAACAACAGTTGTGAAAATGATAGAGTAATACTGGGTCAGGAAGTTTATGTGCATGCGGTTTAGATTTTTTTTAGTGAGTGAAAACTAAAAAAATAATAAATCAGATTTAGGAAATCAGACTCAGTGAGATATATGTGATAGATATGAGATCTTTTTCCTTTGGTACTTAAAGGCAAATATTAGGGACAACGACACACTTTAGAGTAATTCTGAAGAATCCATCCTGTTAAACTAATACACCACATTTCAAATTTTGCAGTGAAATGACAGTTTTACTATATAAGATGGCAAAAGAAACAGCAGAAAACTTAAAGGGAGCAACTATTAAAATTAAGGCAGTATGCTGTCCAGTTATCTTTGAAGTTCTGCTGTATTTGTACAAACCATCTTAACGACATCCTGTCAGTTAGGTTCAGATTTCCTTCTCAGAATTTTAAATAATTCCCAGTACAGGACAAATACTTGAGCAAAAATCTATTTTCTGACGAGCTTTCAAAAGCAGCATCTCTACAATGCATTTAGATCTGTACCTAAGTGAAGAAGATGGATAAGTCCATCATATCAGGCTTAACAAGTGCTTCTTAGCATCACTCTGCATTCTCACATTTTCTATTTTTCTTTAGTACCACTGAGGCACAATTGGCATTGTCTGAGAGGTTTATACCAGTAATAACTTTTCACTTGGGATGGGGTCTCTTTTTACATCCTGTTTACCTTCCCTGACTTGAAAAGCCTGATACACAAGTCTTATTCAATAAGAGTTAGTTAATTCATTATTTTTTGTAATTATTTAGGAGTTTTCTGAGATAGACTAAAGATCTTCTTTTAGATATGGAGTCCTGGCAATTCAGAAATGCAATAATCTTGAGTTCCACACTGGTTAGAGAAACTTGATCAGTAACACCACTGCATTAGGTTACATGTTTAATTATTTAAAAGAAATAATAACAACAATAATAATAAATAAAAATGTGTTATTTGCTATAAAAAACATTCTTTTAAAAGGCTTCTAAAAATTCCTCATAGTAATTAATATTAATAATAAACTAATAGAGTAGTCACTGTCATGGACCAGAAAACAAGTGACACAAAGCGCAGAACATACATGTAAGAAGAGGAACTAGATACACAAAACTGATATTGCACAAGAATTGCTTTTGGGTGCAATTATCTTCCTCACATGTTAATATAATGTTAGTATCTTAGTATATGTTTTATCCCACGGGGAATTTTAACTCAGAACCACAATTATCCATAAACTTTCTTCACAAAAACGAGCAGTCTCTCCTCCTAGCCTGATTTCACACAATCCTGCAAACTGCAACTGGTTTTATATATCATGTGGCAAATCCAGTGACAGACACTGTGCAGGAACAGAAGTTTAGAGCATATATATTCCCTATAAGGTCAAACATTTCCTTTCTCCTGTTTAATATGCCACACAATTTAAGACAACCTTCTGTTATACGGTGTCGCTCGGAACATACAATACCCATTACATACTGATTAAAAAGTATTTGAAAACATTTTATCACATTTTAAAATACAGCCTGCATCTTTAGCTCCATTTTTGATACCACAAATACACCAGACATTAAGTGTGGAAAGCATCATGAATAGATCATAAAACAAATACTTTTAACCAAAACTACGGGGCATTCTATACCTTCAATCAAATCACAGCAATTAATATAAAATTCTAAATACAGAATATAATGCCACATAAATAGTACACCAGCCAAGTCCTGTCTAAGAAGCCATATGTTTTTTCCCATTGTTCAAAAAAAGGAGATGACTTCCCGTCACTTATGTTTCTGATTAGCAAGGTGATTTATGCCACAATCACTAAAAATGCCAGCAAGTGAATGAGAAAATGCATAGTGACTGCACCAGATGTGCACAATAAACAGGAATCCCATTGTAATCTCTGGTACTTAGTTTATATGAAGGTAATGTAAGAAACACTCTTGGATATGGCAAAGTCACTCTTTTTTTACATTTGACTATAAATGATATGAAATAAATTGTGTGTTTTATACTTTATGGCATGCATACATTGATAAATTAGGTACAGTTTTGTATCCCGACTTATCTACAAGACAAACCTGGCTAAGATCATGGGGATTAATTGCTTCAGAAGTGTGAAATGCAGCTTTTCCATTCTTTTCTGCACACTCAGTGAAGAAACAATGATTAATCACTGTTTAACTATTCTCTTGAGGATCTACAAGATTGCCAAAGCAGGACTTATCCTCATAAATCCAAAAAACACCGGTTTAGATTTGTTGCCAGCAAGTGAAAGAACATGAACTTAAAGCCATTTGTTATCAGATTAAAACAATGTCAAGGCTTTAGAACCCCCCTACCAGTGCAAAATTCTTTTTAATCTTTACCTAACAATGAGAATTGGATTATCAAATCAGATTTGAGAAAAATATAGGTATTTGTGTATATGAACACATCCCCTGTTAACAGAAGTAAAACATCCTGATAATAATAGAGCCACTTTCATTACTCCAGCATAAGAGATGCAGCATCTTTAAACAGGAATGTTTCCACTGATATTAATGCTCACTAAATGACAAAATCCCAAGCAATTTGGTTAAAATTGTATCCATTTCCATTTGTTTGCAACTCATATACATAAATAATTTGTTTAAATGGGTAAGAATTTGTTTAAACATTATTTTTTGATACAGGAATGTAATGGTAACATTGCTTTATGTTTGTCTAAGAACTTCATAGTCAATATTTAATAAAATTTCTTTAATAAATAGCTCACAATGTAAAGAGATCACATGATCAGATGAGAAATGCTGAAATTACCTTTTAAAAACTTTCTTCATTTAAAGAAGATATTTCTAAAGAAGCAAAATGTTATCTGGCAAATAGCACACAGTGCTGAGCCTCCGGCTGCATACAACAGCATCAGAGGGGTGACAGCCTTTTCTAAATAGATCCAGTTGAAAAATATGAATATCTTTTTCTATGTTTTTAAAGGGACACAAAAATAACTAATGTTACAGACTTTCTAAAGATAGCTCCTGAAAAAAAAGAAACCCTACATTTAAATTATTGTAAACTGAGGAAAGAAACGAACATTTCATCCTTCAAACACACTGTATCAGGAACACACAAACTGCTGTGGGAGAGGAAACTGTATCAGAGCTCCCAAGTCCTGTGGAGTTGGAGGAAGCAGGTAGAAAAAGCCTGTTGCCGATGGGTGGGTGGCCTGCAGCTGGCCCTGCCGCCTTGCCAATGGTAAGATCCCCGCAGCGCTCCACAGCCTCCTGCATTCCCAGCTGCTCCCATTCCTCCACTCGCCCATTACTTTGAGGGTTCTTTCCCCCCAAAAAAGTTAATGCTGATCATGTCTCCTATCTGACTGTAGGTAAAGTGTAAGAATGAAGAAGTCAATGCTGAAAACCTCTGTAACTTGACCCCCATCATTGTGCCATAGGGGCCCCCTCAATGCTCAGACAAATCTGCCCTGGGGACAGTGTCATTACTTAATGTCACTACACACCAGCAAAGTGGCAAAACTTAGTGATGGAAATTGGGGTGCTGGAATTTTACTACTGTACTGTAAGAGCTATTTGCTGCAGAAAATCCACAACGTGTATGGATATTTCTATAAATGTGACAGTAAGACAGAGGTCACCAGGAAGTGACAATCTTTCTCTAAAAACAATAAAACGGGACCTTAAGTTTCATGCAGACATGGTAAGAACACACTCTCTGCACTGGCTAAAGTAATAGCTAACTACATGAGAAACGTGTCCATCTGGACTGTACTTTCACTTACAGCATCATTTTGAATTTTCGGCCACTAATCTTAGGTTTCACAAACTGCAAGACTTTGATCCAGTCCCAAGTCAGTGAAAGTGTTTACAGCTTCTCTCTCAAAGTTTGGAGAGATCAGGCTTCAGGCACTAAAGGAAATGCTTAACTGGTATTTCAGCTCCTTTTTCAGATCAATTCCTAGGGAGGACGAGTGTCCTCAATCAAATCCCACAGTATGACTAATATTAACTCCTGTTCGTAAAGCACGTAATGATTTCCAACTACAAATATTAAACCAGCCTGTATTTACTGTGATTTTTACATTTAAGCAGACCAATATATATTTTTGACTGTTCTGAGAAACATCTGACAAGTATTATTCTACTGTTATTCAGTACTATCTACTTTCTGAAGTGAGGCACGCTGCTTGAAAGACAAAACTGACCATGCAATGCATCCCTTGCCTACAGCAAGAAAGTAATTCGCTGCTAACTTGGTCATTAAACAGAAGTCTTTAAAAACTCATATATACTGAGGTTAACTGCTCATAAAACTAGTTTTAACTAGAGATTTTCATCTTATTTCCCAGGCTGTTATCGAAAACTGTTCTTTAATCTTCCCTCCAGATACCTAATTCGGAGGAGTGGTACATTGCAATTATTGTGATGTTTGTAATGAATGCATTATTAGGATTAGGCCTGCTTTAAACATGATTCACCATGCACTAGAATGTGAGCACTATAATATGTTATCCTCCATGTTAACTATGCAACATGAGTGGGTGGGAAGAAATACCTAACAATGAGGATGCTCAAGAGGATCCTGATCCTACCAGAGTAATTTAAAGATATGGAATAGATTTTGCTTTACAAATAGTTAACATGCAATAAACAGCAGATCTTACACTGTTATATTTAATGTATACACTTTTTTTATTAGACACACAGTGTATTTCTGACAAATTTATCTTTGTAAATTATAATCAAATATGGCAAATCAGATTACATATTAAAGGAAGTCTTTGAAATGCAGTGCCTGATGCATCTGCCTATGTAACTATTCCCGTAGGTTATTCATAGCAGCAGAACCATTTTTACCTACCTTGAACCACCTTTTTCTTGCTATCTAACTACTGTAATAACTTTACCTCCTGCTGGACTACTTGGCAAAATATTAAAGATTCAGAGAAACAAGGACTATATAACATTGCAAAACTGTTTCTGGAAAACACGTACTGTTCGAGAATTTCCTCCAAATATTTTTGCAGCAATCAAGAAAAATAATGTATGTGCTGATGTTGAAGGATGCTCATCATCAGCTGATACAACACTCCATGGTCACTTTAATCCCTAATTTTAAGACCACTCTTGGCAATGTTGTTCCTGCAAGACATTCAGATAGCAGTAACAACATACTTGTTTTTTTCCTACCATTTTTGTTCAGCTAAGAGAAACTGTCCTGAGGAATGCAGGCGGTCTCCACTAGTCCTCATTCCAGCTGGACTTCCAAAAGGCATTGTACTTGGGCATAAAGCCTTCACTGCTTACAATACACCTTGTGAAAAAATGTTCTACAATGTCTCCCTAGAAATACTACTACTTACTGTTAAGGTAATAATACCATCCTAGGCTTTCATACATTTATTTCCCATAATTCAATGAATTCCCCAATCTCTTGGTTCTCAGCACATACACGAATTAAGTCTCAGGAACTCTGAAAATTTCAGTATGAAACCATTCCTTATGACCCTTTTCCTTGGACATGAAGGAACTTTCCACAGTAACAACATTCCTTCTGCATGACTCCCAGACTACAGAATAAGCTTCCACAGGAAATAATTTCAAACAATGAGTTTCATTGCTTTCCCTATCACTTATTTGCACTTCCTCTCCCTACCATACATAACCTGCATACAGACATACATGCACACAAAAGAGATACCAAGATACTGCACCATAGATATTACTACTCTGCTGAAGAAAGATGAGAAAACAAAACTAAAAATGTTTAATGGAAGAATATTTGCCAAAAAGCTCCTTTTAAGATACAATACAGAAACTCACATACTAGCTCCTTAAACAGTACCTCCAACCATCCCACATATCTTTGGGATTCAGTCTTGCACCAAGACATCTTGGTTTGTATAGCACTCATTAGCTTTCACGGGGACTACCACCATGTCATACCACCCCTCAGGAATCATCCCTAGCTCTTTGCAAGTATCAACCAGTACTGAGTGCTTCAGAGCATCTTTTCAGGAACGCAGACTGCAGTATCACCTGTTTCAACACGCATCAAAAGCAGTATTTATCTCCACTGAATACAATAGGTACTACAACCTAAGGCTGCTAAATTATACCTCTGCTCTCCCACACATCTTCTCAACCAAAGCAGACTTTCCTATGACAAGACTTTATTTTTTCTTTTGGTATACCAGAGAGAGATCTCTTGAAAGTCAATCAGAAATCATGAAACAAATTCACAACAAAAACTAAGTTATAGCCAAAAGACTCACTGCCTTCTGTTTCAAACACAAGGAATGTTACATCAATTCAGCATCATCTAGCATTGACAGATGGAAGCACATACCTACAAAAATCATATCCTTCCCAGAAAAGTAAGGGAGAGAGAGCTGCCCCATATAAAAATGCTAGTCTTACAAATAAATATCAATAAATAGGGATATATTATTAAAAAGTTATTCTAATAAATATTGCTAGGATAGAAAGTACCTTGAGATTTATTAAGGAGGATAGGACGAAAATCTGTATAACTGCTTGAAATACTTGCTTGAAATTTACTGTATTAGAAACAACACCAATTTTACTACTACAATTGCATTTGAGAATATGAAGCATTCATATACATATACACACACACACGTGTATATACATAGACTTTAAAAAAAAATCAGACACACAACATTTATTTTGCCTCTGGTATTTAAAGTGATAGTAGTCATAATCTCATTTAATAATAAGAAAACTTGGGCAAAGCCAGTCTAGGTATCCGGATATGTGTATCTTTTTGCAGTTTTTTGAAGGAAATACCAAAGGAAAGAAAAGTGAGGACTACAGTATTTTTTTAGCTTTTCAGCTATTCAAAGAGCCATAAACTGAATTAAGAAAGTTTTCACAGAACACAAACTTCCATGTTTTGTTCATACTATAACTTACAACAAAAACATGATTATAGAAATGTTTGAAAGCCAAAATATCTTAAAAGCATTATTTCTCACATCTTTTGATTCAGCAAGCATTATTATTTTCATCTACAGGTCTCATTTCATCCTTATCTTTATCCTTATCCTTTTTGTTACAAAAGTTCTCTGATCCAATGTTTCTAAACAGAAAAGGAATGATGCAGACACAGCTTCATGTCAAATTCTATTTACACCCAGACAGTAACCAAGAGGGATCAAAATCAACAGCACTGCTAGGGCAACAGAGTAAACATATGGTATTTAACTTACGAGGATATATAACTTATAAAAAGTTACATGTCATCATTACTCCCAAACATTTCCAAATTCTTTGTGTTTGTTATTATTGTTTATTGATGCCTCAACGCTAGCAGAGAACCTGGCAAAGTCTAGTTCTGATTGTGCAATGTTGTGGTTTTCAAAAGCAAAGCAGCTGCTCTATCAAAATTTCTATCAGAATTGTCTTTCTTGAATCTGGAAGGAAGGTCATCAGACCAAGGAATGCCTGAATGAACCATGGCTTCCTGGCAGGAAAGGAATTTCGCTATGATATACAGCCGCAGAAAATTTCAGTAGTGATATCTTTTACTGAAGCGAAATCATAGGAGTTCATAATACTTGTGGAAGCACACTTGAATTGCACAGAAACACCCTTAAACCAAAAGGCTGGCTGAACGTAGATGTATTATTCTCTCCCACCGTCACAAAATCAATGGATGGGTACTGTTCTGAGTTGGAATTACAATTTTACCATTATTATTTTAAGTCAGCAACAACAAGTGCACCAAGGTACAATGACCAAAGGTTTATACCAGTTTCAGACGATTACAAAGAAAAAATTGGACACTTGTCCCGAAGCCAGAACCTGTGCTAGTGCACAGCTGAGATACCTCACTAACCAGGGCAGAAAAGGCATGAGGGGATTCTAACAGGTTTAGGCTCAGAAGTCAAAGTTGCTCTTACTCGAATAGAATGTAACAGTAAAAGAAATAGTTTCCAGGGGAATGGAATCATCTGTGTATGCTGCAATATGGAAATGACTTCTCAAGGAGCCGATAGGGAAATTAAAGACAGCCTGCTCACAAAAATATACAAAGCTAGCAAAGAAAATGCAACAATATCTCAGAGAAAAACGGAGGCTCAACCTGGGCTTAGAAGTCATCACTACTATGGGTTTGATACTGAATATATAAGTTTACGAAGTTTGTTGTTTTTTTTTTTTTTCCTGAAAATTCAAGATACACAGCTGGAACAATTTTTAGTCCTTTTTATACAATTTCCTTTTCTCCCCATGTGATCTGACTCTTGCAATATGAATGAATAAGTGTGCAGTCAAGGATTAACACATCACCGATTTTTTTCCCTGTTTAAATAATTCTGTGTAGGCAACACAATTTATTGGTATAAAGTAGGATTTATGGTAATATATTTCCTCTTCAAGACATAAATAAGATTTCTTAATCGTTTTCTGTAATTCATTTTCATATAGTACCACATTCTCATACGTTTACTAGCATAATGCATCTGCTAGAATAGCAATTGCATACCCTGAACACTATTTTAAAAAGTCTTCAACACTAACAATCTGCTAGAAACATTGTTATCCCTCTTCTTCCACAATTCATTGTCTACTTCTTGAAGCCTTTTATCTTCCTATTGTATATGCTAGATTTTGCAAAAATTAAAAAAAAAAATCCCAAAACAACCCACAGAACAGAGACATACAAGGTTTCAAATAATATGAAAGCTATCAAGCTACAAAAGTAGAATGTTATACTGAAATAATCATCTGTAAATTTACAGAACGGTACAGGTTTTATTTTTCAACATTTCTCCTTACTGCATGCTGTACTATCTTCATTTTCTGAGAAGTTAACTTCTCAGTCTCTGCTGGTGATAATTAGAATATGAACTGCACATATGTCTGGTTTTTTTAATATGGACAGAAACTATATAATTATTCAAATTATATCAGAATTTATATTCAGAAAATTGGTTGTCAGTCAGAAGTGTCTTTATAAAATGACAAAACAACTGCACTAAGAGCAGATGAATTCTAGCATGAGTATCCACTTACAAAATTCACTCTTCGGTTAACATGTTCTCAAAACTTTAGTTGTCTTTGCTGGTCTACCTTCAACCAGCAAGCCCCTGTATTTTTTTTTTTCCCCACCACAGAGAAACAAAGAGAACTAAAAGAGAACATAATAAATAACGTGGTATGTGAGAGAATAATAGACTTGACTGCAACTACAGTTTAAAATTTCAGCTGGCTAGTACAATATGAATATGCAGAGAAAATGTTCTCCGTATATTTAACGCCAGTTACCTGAAATACCCTTCACGAGTCTTAATATTCAACCTATTCTGTCGGCAGTGCCTTTTTTGGTGCCTTTCCTTCAGGAGCTCAATGGATAATGTAACACATGAGAAACACCCACAAGTACAGGACGAGTTCAGAGGGCCTGCCTAAGCTAGAAGTTATTTTTCCAGTGCTATCCACGTAGGAGTTGCATAAATGTTCCAAAATACAGAAACAGACACACACATACATATGCACATATAAAAGTTATTGTCAGTGTATAAGTTACTACTATCCTGAGACTGAAATAATTTATGTAACATCTGTTTTCATATTTTTTCTAATTTTTTCTAATTAACATGCATATTTAACGCATAAATGCTCAGACCACCTATTTTCCTACTGATTTTGTCCCTTTTCTAAGTCATGTGCTCCTGTGGGGTACTCAGCATAGATGAAGCATTACATTTGGTTGGAAGAATAGTAAACAAAATATTTCAGACTATCCAAAAGAAGATTTTCTTAGCATACTTTCTAAAAAAATCTGCTGTAATGGGTTATAATTAAAAAAACAATGGGACTTCCCAAAGAAATAGTCTTTTGCTCATGCATCAAAGGTGGAATGGGAATAACAAGCCACCCCGGCCCAAAACATTAAGTCAAGAGTTTAACCTCTAAACTTTCAGCATCTCTACTTTCAGCTTGTAAATAAAAGCAGGGAGTAAAACTCTGAGCTAGTGCAAATCAAGTTTTAGTGATGTAAGATGCCACACTTTACATTGTGTTCTTCACCCAGTATCAACTTGTTAAAGTTGAATTAAAAATCTGAAACTTTGAGGAGAAAATAAAGCCAGGGGAGTGGAAAGAATTCATCCCTTTATATTTACAGAACTAGGGGGAAAATATTGTATGTTTATACAGTTCTTCCTTAGAGCAGTGAATATGTTTTAGTCCATCTTTCTCCTATCATCTTGTTGCTACAAATCTAAAACGAGTAACAAAATCACATGCCATCCTTTTCTGTATATATTCTACATAAACACTGTTTTTGCCGCACATCATCTATGTTTGTGTGAATTTGAAATCCATAATGCAATTCAAAACAACAGGTGGGGAGGGAAGTGGAAGACTATTATAACACCTTTCAGACCTTTTCTGTTCTGCAGTTCATGGCATAAATCTACTCATGCCTATACACAGCATGGCCTCCCTGTCCAAGCCTCTGACACACTGGAGACCTTCTGGGCCTTAAAGTCTCCCACACCTAAAGTTCAGATATTCTTGAGATCATCCTGCTTTAGCCATTACGAAGACATAGACATACTCTTCATTCGCTAACTCATTAGTGAGCAGAAGACGTGATCAATGCCTATCACTGACAGCTTTAACTACCTTCTCCCAGTACTTTCTCCCTACAGGCTTCATGAAATGCAAAGTTAGAAAGGCAGTCACGTTCCCCATATAGTCAGATACGCCACTGACTGGCAGGTGATCCAACAAGATGCCCTGAAAAGTGGTGCATCTCCCAGCTTTAAGCAACCTGTTCTTTAACTGATGTGAATGGCACGTCAGTTAAATGCAGGAAGGATTTATTTTTCTTGTCTTTAGTCCTTTTGCAACCCCAGACCATACGTATTTTGAAATAGCAACTTCAGTTGCTATGAAAGAGAAAAATCTGTCTTTATGGTCCCCAAATCAGAAGTTGGACATGTTAAATCTCTTCTGAACACTCTCAAAAAAATATTCAGCCTCAAGCTGACACAGGAATCCTCTCAGAGTATAATAAAAACCAGGAATATGAACTCACCATTCATACCTGAATAGCAACTTGCCACATTTTAATCTCACAATTCAAAGTGCACCTGATGAATATATAAATGCTGCAATCTCATGGCTATAGTTATTACAGTTGAGGTGGACTTCAACGTAACTGAAAGCTGGGTCTTTGCCAGTATTTACATGGAAGAGCTTAGCAGCATACATTCTGTGAGCAAAGTGGGTATTTAATACAGCCGAAACCTCTGCAGTAGTCATATCTCTTCAGCATTCCATTGACATCCTCCAATCTGAAGCACTCTGCAGCTCTTTTGAGCTTTCTAAGCATCTTTCTTTACCTCTGCATATTTTTAACACAATGAATGTTACCAGCTTGAATCCTTCCAAAAGTGGATTTGTAAGAAGTGTGAACTGGGATTTATTAATGCATCAAACCCAAACACTAATCCTCACAATCTTGCCCCAGTTCTAAAGCACCCCTTGTTGCAAACTCTTCTCTTGGCTGGTCAGATTGCTTCTTTAGTAACAATGCTAAGGGAGGCTGTGGATAGCTTCTTCACCAATCCCAAAGGCCTTGACCTCCCTTTCTGATCCTGTACCTCTCACTTTGGTGAAAGACTTGACCAGCAAACTCCTCTTCCTCAGATGAAACAGCCAGGATACCACTCCCTTTACTTGCCCGAGCTGGACACAAATTTGCAAGGCTTTATGAACTAGCACCTTGTAGCATCACTGCAAACTCCACCGGTCTGTATTTGAACTGCAAGGCATAGGTGAAGGTTTTCAGTGAAGATTTTTTCAGATGTCATGTAAGTATCATTGCATCACTGCAATTTTTTTTTACATCATAAGTCAGTACTTTCACTACAAATTAAGGAGGCATCATTATGGTCACTATCAAACCATCAAAACAAATTCTGAAGCACTGAAGTTTTTCCTTAGTTGCTAGAAAATACAGAGAAACTTCTGTTATGCAGATTGTCCCTCTTGAATGTAATTTTTTCAAGGAAAAACAGGCGTGGAAGATAGTGCTATATGACATGGCTTAACGCTAAGTTAGAGGAATTTCTAACAGCTTCCATTTAAGCTATATTTGAGATTCGATATTAAAAAAGAGTGTCTTTAGCACTAGTACTTTACATTTTACCAAAAAATTCTGAACTAAAAATTCATTAGCTTTGAAATAAATTATTCTACTGTTACCAAGAAAGCATCTTAACACTTGCAGGTGAGCCAACACTCACAGTTCCCATTGTGCTCATCAATAATACTAATCTGCATATTAAACAAAAAGGTATACGGAAGACAGCTTCCTAGAAACCTCACGGACTCTTCCCTTTGCCAATTCTAGCAACCCAGAGACACACGCTCACAAAAAATGGAAATGTGAGTGTTTCAAAAATAATTTAGCAAGTTGCTAATAAGAGAGGATGGATCAACATGAAGTCCTTAAATATGTGGCTGCAGTATAACAACTCTTGTACATAATTTTCCTTATAAGCACTTCTCACTTTCAGTGAGCTCTCTGCAGCGCAGCACAGCAGTCTGACTACTATATCCCATAGGTAAAAGCACTGTGATATCCCTTGCGTAAACTAATATAGCTACATTTCAGAAACACCATTTTCATCGTCAGGGAATCAAGTCCAAACTAACAACTTATATCTTATTAAGAAATTTCTGACTATGAATTTGACTCAATTTTCTCTGCCAGTTACATTTATAGCCCTCAGGTTAGAGATTTGAGGATAACTGAGCATTAACAAAGGGCTGGAAAACCTTTGGTTTTGCTCGTGCTAGCATCGTCTGCAAGCTCAACAAATGGCTGCATTCATTTTCCTGGTAAAGAATGTCTTTGCAACCAGCTGGAAAAGGTGATAAAACCTGTCACAGAAGTTTTTTCTGTGGAAATAATGTTACTTGCTCACAATCTGTAGGACCAATCCACAAAATATTTTGAGCGTGTGTACATACAAAATATCTCTAAAGTGAAATTAGGTTTCCAAAGTGTATCACTTGCATGAGCACGTATCAAGACTCGAGGGTATCAGGTTAAAAGGCACCAAGCTAACTTGATTATATCCAGTATATTAACAAAGAGCTATCATCCCATCTTTCTACTACATCTTCACAGAAAGACTGAAACTGTGCACCACAAAGCATGAATTACAGAAAGAAGTATCACATCTTTCAAACTATGTATTATGCTTCATTAAGACATGACCAGACTTTTGGTCACTGTGCAACCGGTGTACATTAAGTTTGCAAAAGGATAAGTGAACGCTGTGACTTTAATAATGAATGCATGACTGCTTGGTCAGGGAATCAAAAAGATTAACCAGTGTAAAGATACAAGAACCTGCTCTGATGAGCTTTATATGTTTCCAGTTCTTAAAAGTGTCATTAGAATCTGTTCATCTTATCAAGTAGATGGAAACGTACAATTGCAGGGCTACTTCAAAAAATTGGTACAGGAATAGATTACAAAAAGGCTTTGTCTAAGGAAGATAGGTAATAGGTCTGTAGCTTTGAATGTTCAGCCCTTTCAGTTGTGAGGGGCAGGAAGGATCATAAACTTGATGCTGGTAGCAAGGCTGAGGAGGAGAAACACAGGGTCTGTAAGATGTCATATTCATACAGGAAGGATGACCCACACTGAGCACACTGCTTTCAAGTGATCGATTAACTACTATTATGAATGAATATGGCCATCTTAATCACAACACCATTTAGAAAACTACCTTGTTTAGTTTGTTCAAAACCTCTGAAGCATCTATCAAAATAAGGCAACGCTCTGTAAGAGAATACGTGCACTCAAGTTCCTGAAAAGCAAAGCATGATGATACTAGCAGCTGGAAAGACAAACACAAACATGTTCTGTCAAGTTGTGTGCAACGTCATCTTTTGTAAGAGATACTGTCCAGAGCTTTGTTTACTATCGTGCCTGCCTTTGACCTCCACAACATGATAGAAATACTTCTCCTCTTTTACTTTCTCCACCACTATCATAATATGAGACTATATTTCCCTTTTCATGTTCTGTCCCATTCTGATAAACACTGCACATTGTCAGGTGGCAACTAATTCAGCCCAGCCTCTTCGCAAGCTGACTTAACTATGGTTATATTGAGAGACTGCATCGGTAAGCTGCAGGTCCCCAAAAAGCATATACAAAGCTAGCATCTTTACAATGATTTACTGAAAGCAGCAGCTCATTTTAATAAAACCATCCCAAAACATAAAATAGATTGAACCAACTGCTGTGCAGTGCATACACAACAGCTGATCAAAATCACTCATGATTTTTATTCCTATAGAATATCTCCAGAGCTTGTACTTTTTCCTACTTGATTACTTCAGTGCTGATAACACAACTCACTCAGGCAAGCAGAAAAATGAAGGGTGACTGATATTTGTTCCGATATTTTTTCTGATATTTTTAACCAGAAATTTAGATAAAATAATCTCACACATGAAAAACCAAAATAAAACCCAAATATACTTAATAATCACCAGCAGTTTTCATAATGTAAAGACTATTATCTTCCCAATTATCATTCTTCAAATGATGTATCATGCCTTGACTAACTGTGTCCCAGAGAAGCTCCACAATACACAGTACAGATTACTCTAAAGGGCACAACATTTCTTCCATCAACAATTTTTACTAGATAGATTTATAACAGTATTTTAATATAAAAAGGAATGTTGTCCTTTAAAAAGCCAGCAAAAATGAAAACTTTTCCCAAACTGAAAAGATATCATTGCTAACTTTAGTTTCCTTATACAAAATATCACCAATAAAAGTGTATCTATTTTGTTGAGCCTAACAAAAAGTTCACATTTTCAGAGTGTGCTACATGAAGCTTTGCTTGCCTTTTATATAGTAAAGTAATTTTATGGTATTGTGTCACAATGAAGGACAAAGATAAGCCAACTGTTTAGATTCCTCTCCTTTATGTTGTGGCTTTGATCACTAACAATGCTGCATGAACAGCCAACAGAAGGCTGACATTTCATAAAATATGCAGTGATAAAAACTAATACTGTAGCATCTGGGAGCGATATATAAAATGCACAAATACACCTAATAACTGTGATCTTAAATTACAAGTTACTAAAAGCTAAATAAGCAGCATACCTAAAAGAAAGAAAGATTAAGACAGGATTTTTCTGCTTCTACTCCTAAAAACAAATTAAAAAAAAAATTAATCCAAGATATGCTGTCTATTATTCTTACAATTTTCCCTGGTTCCCTTGATTCTTAGAAACAGACTTGTAGAAGAGTGCTTTTTTTGCTGTATCATTAGGTATCAGCAAAAGCTGAACACTTTATAAGCCGCCTTTGTGCTGTAATAATGCTCTAATGCTTTGTGAAGTCCCCTCTATTGCCTCTCTTAAAATATTGCTCACCCAAAATACACATAAAACCTGGTGACTGGCTCTTCCCTGTTATAGGAAAAGCTGTAGCTCTGTGAAGACCAAAATAAGTAAAAATCCTTCCAAGAAGCTGCATAAGTTAAGTAAATCTCACTGCAGAAATCACGTTATTTTCATTTATTTACCTTAAGAACATTAAGAACATACACGACAGGCCACATAAAATGGAGGATTACATTCTAGAAAGCAGTGAATCCCTAAAGAACTTACAAGTCATAGTAAACAACCAACTGCTATTTTTTTGCTCTTACTATGTTGCTGTAGCCAAGAAGCTAAAAACAATTCCTGGGTGCATTACAGGGAAATATATGGTAGTGCTAAGGACCTCAAATTACCTGCACATATGGCATCACCGGAATGCCATAACCTGGCCCAGTAACTTTAATTTAAAAGAAAGTTGAAATTAAAAGAGTCCACAAAGGAGTTACAAGAATTACAATCACAAAAACCTTAGTATTATTACATGTGTATACGTAAGAAAGATACAAGTTCAGTGTTTATTTATGGTAAGATTAAAGGTGACTTGATTGAGATCCACAGTTTACTAGATGTGGAAAAGATCTGGTACCTGAAGAACCACGAACTGTATTTTCTGTCTGAAAAACCCATAACAGTGTAAGTACGTGGGAGGCAATTGTCCTTGTGCTTATAATTAGAGTCCAAATTTAGGGATTTCACTGCTTAATGCACACCCACCTGCCTGTTTTTCTTACCATGGGGTTTTCTTTATGTCACTTAATGAGATGAATACTCTTTTCCCACCTCATATTTACATCAAGGCTATTTAATTGTTTTAGGCTGCCGTTTAACCTATTATAGCAGTCTCAACATCACTCTTCATCTCCCACTGGACAATGAATGTCATTGTAAGACTGAGAATAGATGAAGGCATATTTACATTCATAATGTTCTTGACTATAACATTTATGTAAACTATGATTTTACATTTGCAAATACTATAATTCTCAGTTTCAATGAATACTACTCTTTCTTTCATCATTAACTTCCTATGTACATTACATGGCGAGAAAACACCAGTGAAAAATAAAGAAACTACGTGCTGTGATCAGAGAGGTACAGATCTTCAGAAAAGGAAAAAAAAAATCCTCGTTTCTAAATCGATCTTACCCTGGTAGAGACAGGGTGCTGGACTACACCTCACTGCTCATTCAGAGTGCATAAAGCCTACCGAGGTTTGTAAGAAGTTAACGTAACCCAGGTTTCACATTGATGGCTTACATTTTAACCCCACCAAAATAAAACATCTGTATTGCCGATGAAAGCAAGATTTATCTTCCCCCATCTGTATAAATACTATTTTTTCTATTCATTGATGAAACACCATGGAAACACGATGTTAATTACAAAATTGGATGTGGAGTTTTGGAACATGCTTACAGATCTTACACAAGAACGAAAAATTTCAAAATAACAATTTTCATTAACTACGCTATTGCTCCACCAAACACACAGAATTATTTTAAAGATCCTCAGAGTGGAAAATGAACTTTCCAGTTAAGAATATTCATCTCTCATACCTATCTTAATACATATACACTTATGCAGAAAAATTGTGGTTTTGTCTGTACATTTTGTCAGGATTTTTCTGTGATGGTCAGCTATGTATTTCCTTCAGTCTTCTAATGTAGTCTCAGTCAAAAAAAATTCTATACTTTGAGAATGAAAAACTGTCAAATCAAACCAGTCCAAATATTCTTACTTAGTTTGAAATAAGGAACTTTTTTGTGTTTTGTTAAGAGTTCAGTTTGACATTTTCAAACTGTAAATACAAATACACATAATGAAACAGCTCTCAAAACTACCACAGTTTTAGATACATATGTTAAAGAGGTGATTCCCTGGTATCTCAGAACCACTATGTGAATGAAGAAACGCTACTCATTCTGAGAAAGCATAATTGGGCACATAAGATGAGTTAGGTCAGCCCTGTGTATAAAGAAATTGCTGCTTCTGTATGTCATTTTTCAAGTTACTCAATATGTAATCATTAGAAGACCCAACCTGAAATCCAAGGACTGTATATACATTCAAGGAAAAACTCTTTAAAAGAACAGTGACTTTCCTGGTCACTCTTAGGTTTGTGCCATGTAATAGCAATTAATCTAAAAGGGCTTCAAGTTCATGTTCCAGTTTGGCAAGTGGAGAATGTAGGAAGTCAGATGATGACCCAAACCATCAAAATGCGTCTTTCATGAAGCATCACTTCCCTTTCCACAATTACTTGAACCAATTTATTTTCCACGTAACGTACTACATCTCCTAAGTTTCTGCTGAATGCCTGGCCAAAGGGAAGTCAGTAGGGGCATCACTGCTGGACCAGTCTGAATTATGGCTACCAAACAGGAACACCTTCCTCTCAGGACTCTACAAATACCATTGAAAGGGACAGTTATTTTGCAGGACTTTTAACAGCAAACCAGCAAAAGCCTTTTTAAATGTTTTGAAGTCAAAACCCAACTGAACTACTGTATGACTTTTCTGCTAAAAAAACACCCTCACGCACAATCCCAAACCCACTCCACTAAATTCCTTTTAATTTCGAGTATTTATATTCACACGAAGAAAACTCAGTAGCAGTCTGAAAATTCAGAAATGTACTCCTGTATTTGCTTTAAGTTAAATACTTTCCAAAGTCTCAGTCTAAATGACCAAAAAGAAACTAAGTACAATCTGTGCTTTCAAAAGCAATGTGTATTTAAGGTCTCACTACCATTTACTCAGGGAAGAAATACTGTTGGCTTCTGGATTTTAAATTCATTAAAATCACTTTCCTGTCAGATGGTATGAGTGTCTCCAAGCAAGAGTGTCTTAATCTACTTTTCATTGTTACATTTTATGGGAAAAACACATTCACCTAAAAAGAAGAACATTTTCTTCCTAATCTACCCTCTACTCCCCTCCGACAAATAAAGTTATGTGAGAATGACATTTTTTTTTGCTACAGCTTCAATCCCACTATAAAGTATATTTATGGAATTTTAAAATAATGTAGCTTAATATCCCAACACAAAGCTTGAACATTTATATTATAGAGAAAATCTTGCAACTGATCTACAACTCCCTTGCAGAAGACAAGAAATAAGGCCAGTTTCAATACACAAGTTCTCTTACGATGGTGCTTTAATGTGACCTCAATATTGCAAGGCATGCATGCTCCCAAACAGCAATATTAGAACAAGATTCACCCATTTCTCCTAAATCTAGTTCAAAAATCTGCACCGGTATCAGCGCTTATTAAATTTAAGTTTATTAGAAAAGATCATACAGGATTAGATACATAACATTGGGAAAACTATTATAAATTTGGTGGCACGATTTTAATCCTCCTTTAAAAAGTGTAAATCTGTAGAAACCTTACATTTTCAAATAAAGTGTTTAATATGAAGTCAAGTACATCACTCAAAGCAACCTTGAATAAAACCACAGGAAGTTGCTCAGAAAGTTCCAAGTTTATGTAAGGTTCCACATTAGTTTATTCAAATACAATACAGCACTGATAATAAAGAATAACTTCTTGACCATCATGGCTCCCATTGCCTCAAAGGAATGTATAAAGTTATATATTAAATATATGTGTTCATTGAATAAACAGTACTCAGCAATGTGCAGAGGGTCTTAAATTAGTACGCAATTGGTCATCACTGTCACTTTAATTTGGCTTTATTCATCTGCTTTCCATCTAATTACAAATGTTAGCCAGTAACAGCCACTGGGAAATGTGCTACTTGCATTGGAGGTACAGTTCCTAATACTGAACTCCAACTGCATGACGCGCATCCACACTGGTATCCTTCAGCACTGTTCAGTATATGCTCAGACATTCAAATCAGTATAAATTCAGAGTAAAATGCACTAAAATTCTGTTTGCTTCCTTAAGAATTTGTCCCAGAAGCACAGCATTCTGTAAGTCCCACAGTCCTTCTTGGGAAGCAGGAGAGAGAAATGAAAGACAGCCAAGGGTAGTCATGAAATAGTATCTATTCTGCTTCAAGTAAAGTTGTGGCCAATTTTTTAGATACTTTTTTTCCTTAAAACTTTACTGAAATATTATCACAGCTCTGAACACGTCAGAGACAACTGTCTGTGATGGTCACATCTACAGTAAAAGGATGAATTCAAATGCACCAAAATCATTACAATCATCTTTTTAAATATACATCTTTGGCAATCCAACAGTTTTTCCCCTCCATGGTTTTCTTTATGCAGAAACACTAAAGGCTGCAACTCTTCTGACCAGCTTCAACCAATATCCCGTGTCACCACTACAATGCTTCTGAAAAAATCTGAAGGTCAACAAAATGCAGAAGAGGTGGCATATAATGAAACTTTTTAAGAGACGTACATAATAGTAAGCAGGTAACAACAAAGGCAAGAAATTGCTGTCTTCCAGTACAGTCACTGGTTTGGGTTGGAAAGTACATCTAAAGACCACCTAGTTCAACCTCACTGTCATGGACAAGGGGGATATCTTCCACTAGATCAAGGTTGCTCAAAGCCCCATTCAACCTGGCCTTGAAAATTCCAGGGATGGAGCACCACAACTATTCCAGTGCTTCACCACCTTCATTGTAAAGAATTGCTTCCTTATATCTCATCTAAATCTACCCTCTTTTACATTAAAACTAAAGGCCTAAATGCCTACCAGCCCTGGGTAAAAAAAATCTCTCATCTTTCTTGTAAGCCCCCTTTAAGTATTGAAAGGCAGCAGTAAGGTCTTCCTTAGTACTGGAATTTCCAACTAGTAAGGCTGGTTTCCTGGTCAAAATGAAAATGAACTGTAAAGCCAGCACGAAGTACAATGAGAAAACCTCTGCCAGACCTGGCTGGGCTCTGCCCAAGGCCAGCTCAGGCTTCAGAGCCTCACTACCCAAAATGAGACTGAGGAGGAAAATGGGGATCCTGCCAGACTGCAGAGGCAAGGGAGATGCAGTGGGCAAAGATCACTGCCACAGGCAACTTGAACTAGCAAGGATGAGACACAATACCAATTCTGTCAAGTGAGGAGCAGCTACATAAAGTAGATAAATCCTGACGTGGTACCAAGAGAGAAGAAAGGATGTCTGAAGAGAATGGGCTCATAATACGCAATAGTGCTACTCCTCACAAGGAAGATCTAAGAGCTACTGAAAACAAAACTACAGGAATTACTAGTCCTGAGGTGATATTAGGTATTCTTGTGGGGAACTGAAATAACTCGATTTTAGTGCTTTGCAAAATAACTCTTGATCCCGGATCTGTTCTTCCATCCTTTGAAGCTGCATATCCTGCAAGTTTTGCTGCATTTGAGAAAAATACCTTAGTTTATGGATATTTCTCTTTACAGCCATCTCAATACAGCCATAAATTAAACATAGGCACACGGATCACCCACAGCAACAACAGAAACGCTGCAATGAATGCATGGTTTGCCTTTTTTTTTAAGACTTAAAATGGTCTGCTCATACAGATGTGTGATGACCTCTATGAGCTGCGTAACAGTATAACAAATGGGTAATATAGTTGCTCCACAAATCACAGATTATTGTAGTATTTAAGAAAAGATGGCATCTGTAACATGATTGCAAGTCACCAGATAGTGCTTTTTAGACCGATACAGAAGTTTACTTGAACTTAAAGGAAGTAACCGACAAATTATAAAATGCCACCTATTCTAGAGCCTGTAAGAAAATACATAAAAACACTTAAAGATTTCTTCTTATAAAGTACTGCATTTCAAATTATAACGACTTTCTGCAGTACTTAATTAGTTGATAATGCCTCTGAAAAATACAGTTCATGATTCCTGATGTTTCACAACCCAGTTTTAAAAACAATGACTTTAGAGCCAGACTGCAAGCCAACAATTATCAACTATCACACACAATTTAGTTACTCCTTAAGTCAAAGGAACTATGTACTATGTACAAATTACATAGTACTTTGCATTCCTTATAAATCATTTCAATGGTGAAACTTATTTGACCAGTTTCATTATGTCAACATAAAAAAATCTGAAAAGCAAGAAATTGGGAAGTGTTAAATGAAATCAGTCTTGGAGAACATTGAAATAACTTCAAGCAGAGAGAAATACAGGAAAACAAGTAACTGGCATTTACAAGTATTTTGTCTTCACTTCAATTATTGGTCTTAAATATGGTTTTAACAAACTAGGAATAATAAGCAACACATGAAATGAGCATTACCACTTTCCTGCCAAAGAATTTTTAACATGACTTAAATCAAAGTCCGAAAAATCTACGGCATACCAGTCCTGAAGCAACTGTGTCAAGCTTACTATGAAGCAAGCACATAGATATATATATTTAAAACAATTATACTTGTCTAAAGTACCAAGGTTCCTCAAAAATATCAATTGCAATGTTCTTTTTTTAAGCAATATTCATTGCTTTCCTTACTGAAATTTCTATTTTTTTTGTTTTTCTAAGAAGAGCTGCAAGAGGCAAAATGGCCAAGGATAGAAGAGATTCACCATTCAGCAAATGAGGGATGGGGAAAGAAAACAGATGCCTTTTGGCACGCTATTTTAATCACGAAGACAGAGCAGGCAATTTCATTTTTCTTTCTTCCCTCCTCATTTTCACTCAGCAGCCAACAAGAAACAGCAGATTACTGATTACCTGCAAACTACATTATTGCATGGGTAAGTAAACTCAAGAGATTGAATGGAAGGTAAGAGAAGCAGCCACAGCTTCGAGATTGCATCTCAAGTATCAAGACTTGCCTTTAGCTTGGTCTACCACTGAACGAGCATTATATCTACTTTGGAAATGAAAGATACCTGTCAGGTTACATGAAATCCCTGCTGCCTGAAGCACGTCTTCTTCACTGGTCTGAATGCAGCCTCCAACACCTGGAATGAGAGAAGGAAAGCATTACACTATCGCATTCGGCTAACTCTGAACTCTGCAGGGTAGAAGTCAACTTTCTCAAAAGCCTTAATGCTTAAAAGAAAGATCTCCCAGGCTTGTTCATGAGTGTATAAATCTTGTCTTATATTAAATGTATATTGAGGTAAACAGAATATTCAAAAGCTGCTAGAGCAATTTTCAACACCAATTTTAACTAGTTTCTGAAACACACATTTTCTAGTAATAGGAAAAAAAGATTTTTTTTATTTTTTTCAAGTAACAAAATAAAGACATTCCCAAAATTATGCAGATAAGTACAATGAATTCATCATAATTATTTACTATAGAATTATCACGGCTTTTTTTAATTTCACCAAGTTGGATCCAATGAAAGATGATCTTGATATAACCTGTAACAAGCACTCTAATCACTTGAAAATATTGAAATCGTGTAACCACCCATGCACGCACAAAAAGAGTAAGAGACCAAAAGCGCAAGTCTTTACTTCTCAACTCTTTTTGATAGTTCCAAAATTCAGGCACACATCCAGAAGAACTTTACGCCCCGTGTCTGGTCACTAAAGAAATTGAGGTTAACCTTTAATTTTTAATGTCACCTGCAGCCAGTGACTGCTTTTTCTAATGCAAGTGACAGATAAACAGCAAAACACTCCCAAGATGATACACAAAGCACCACACACCATAAGTGCATTTTTATTTTTATACCAACTCAATTTCTCAAATGGATAACCAATGTTCCTACTAATTTACATTAAGAATTGAGTGAGGCATGAAAATTGTTCTGATGCATAGGCTCTAATGTACTGCATAGTGTTCTGTACTTTATTACAATGCTGAAAAAACTAACTACATTTAAAAGGTGCAGAAACTATACATACAAACCTGCAAGTACACATATGTCTCACAAAATCACTTCAGAAAGGGCTTTAAATTACCCTGGGCAGTATGAAGAAAAATAACCAACTAAAGTCACTGACAGAAGTCAGTAAAATCAAAAAAATACAGTTTCTATTAAAAATAATTTCCTGACCTTTAATCTCTTGAACTGGTGTTTTCCTGTAGGCCAATACTAGTACTCTCTATCTACATTGCTAGCATTTCAACTGCCTAATTCCTGAATACAATAGTATCACCTTAACATTTGCAAGGTAATTTCAAACTAAACAGAGGGAATATGGCAAATTGAGGTAATATGATCTTGCTATTTAAGGCAAAATTGGCAAGTCTTTAACAGCAAACACTGCATCATTACTAAACACTGCCATGTTGTTAATGTAAGGAGAGGTTTGAATTAGATAGTGAATTGCCCCTCCAGGTCAAGACTTAGAGCATATTACCGGAGAAAGCAAAGCAAAGCTCCCACTGATACTGTCTATGTTTCAACAGTTCTGTGGAAACAACATGTAAGATAAGTCCACATGGTTCAATTTATTTATTTTTAATATGACAGTAATGGCAGAGAGTCAACTTCAATAACTTGAAGACTTCTTCAGAATTCGACCTGAAATTTGTATCAGCATGCAATCCCTGGCTATTTTTCAGCAAGTGAAAAGTGACCGAACTGAGCGTATTTTACAAATTTCAGTAATTTGATAGTTAGATCTGTTTTCTAGAAAGTGGTTAATTCATTATAAATAAGACCTCCTCCCCAAATTGTTCAGCGTTCAAAAGCATACTACAGCTGGTGATACACACAGTAAAAATGTTCAAGGCTATGGTTCTAAGAAGAATTAAACAAATATAATTCCAGTAACTGACCAGCCATCTATCTTTTATTAAGTCTTTTATAACTGTTGAAAAATGCACCTGTAAATTAATTTTTAAAAATTCTAAAAAAATCTCTTCAAAACATGGTTATGCAAAATGTTTCAACTACTGTGAGATTAATTACATGCTATTCACACAGAGTGAATAGATGAGATTCACCATTATTTTTAAATAATTTTTCCTATTAAAGATACGCAAAGCTAATAGTGTTGAATTTGAAACGGCATCTTCCCTTTTTGAGAAGCTGGTACTTTACTGCTCTGTTTTCTACAGTGGTTCCATAAGAAAACATAAGAACACAACCATCTAGACATGTTTCTGCACTGATTTTACAGGTAAGCACCCAAGTAGCTCCTGCAATCTGACCACTGTTGTCAAATTAAATTGCATTTAGAAATAAACTATGAAAAACATCCTCACTTTGAAGGAATAAATTTTAGGATTTCTTGTTAAGGAATTCAATTAAGTACAATTGTCTAAACTTAAGTATATGAAATAGTTCCAACGAAATAGTGGCTTGAGGGTTTTCTATTTGGATTAGCATCCTAGATGCAATATACTAGCATATAAATGTATTTTTATTCTAGAGCATACTTTGAGTTATTAAGTCTGGCATTAAATTTTGTAACAAGATGTAATATATCTAATTCAAGAGGGCTTCCAGTATTCCTGTATTACTTATTAATGTTAAGTGAATGTTTGGACAATTGATTTCAGCTAGGTTTTGTGACTAAAACATGTGACAAAACACAATTTTCAAATTACATAGTCCATTTGTCATAACTACTACTCTTTCTAATTTCTATAGGTGTTAACAAATTAAGCAAAAAAAGCTGCACAGAAGGCAATTCAGAATTTAAAAGCAACGATCAGCACCATTTATACACAACCATTAGCAAAGTATCTTTACCGCTTTCCCTTGCTGGCTGCTTTCCTACTTTCTTCACTTTTTAGACCTTAGACCCTCTTTCCTACATTTTCCCACTTAAACAAACCAAAGTCTGCAAATAAAGAACAGTCAATATGTATATCTGCAGAGAACTTATGGTGAGACTACACTCTTGTACTGAAGTAATAATGAATAAAAGCAAATGTATTGGTCCAGTATCACAAGTCAATTCAGTCAAAGCTAGATCTGGTGACTAGTTTGCTTAGAAAGATGAATATATTTAACATAATAATCTGTAATTTATTACTAAAACAGTAACATCCCCAGCCAATGGCTTAAATAAGGTTTGTGTAGCAAAAAGAAATAGAAAATACTGCTCAACGTAAAAGTTCTGGAAGTAGAGGAAATGACAATGTACTTCATACCAGTGCAGAACAATGATTTTCACGTTATTCATACAGTTGTGATATTAGTTTGCAAAAAGTTACAGCGCAGAACAGCCTCCATCCTTGCACTGATGTTTTCTGACTTATAAATGAGTCAAATAAGAGTATGGAAAATGGGAAAAGCATGTCTCCCCACTTAAGCATTTGGACTAGCTGAAATCCAAAACCAGACTTACTGAGAATATAAAGAAAACTGCATCAGTGAAAATGAAAAAAATTAAGAATAAGTTATTGAAATAATTTACAACACAGAATATATGATTATGTTAAGATTTATATAAAATGATACAAGCTATAAAGATTGTTTTTCTTGAAAAGTAAGAAAAAAAGTAACTTGACTACATGAACTAGAGAGTATCATCAAGCAGAAAGAGGAAAGAAGCTGCCTGTATTTTAGCAAAGGTGACTGCTCACTTTGTCAGAGGCATCCATAATATACACTTCTGGAACCTACATGGGGACTGCATAAACCAATACTATGGCAAAGGCAGACCATCTGCCAGACTTCTTGAACATCACTTACAGAAAACAGTCTTCCCTAGTTTTTTACTTTACTTGTGTAAATGGCCAATACCCACACAGGACAGAGGAAAGCAAGAGCTCGGTATCATATCACATGCTAGTAGAATGTTCCTAATAATTAGATTTACTTCAGTGTTGACAGAAGTAGATATCATGAAGAAAATGCAGGTAATTTCACTTGAACTTCTAAATGGAAGTGTTTAGGAAAGCTGTCTTTGGCAGATAACAAGAGAGGTACAGTAGTATGCACTTTCCAAGGGAGTCTTTATTGGCGTTTCCCACAGTCCGCAGTCCTAAAACCATGTTCCTCCTTGGAAGACTGAGAACATGCATACATCCCAATGCTTTGTCACTTGTTCTCAGTAAGTCTTACTTCACCATCCTTTCAATATACAATAAACAAAGCCACCTGATGGTGCATAGGGAGGGAAAGGGAGTGAAAACAAAGAAAAGAAACCAGCTTAATTTTGCTGTTCTCTGTTCTTCCTCCCTCAATACTGTTATCCTCAAAAAAACCCCAAAAAACCCAAAAACAAACAAAACCCCACAACCAAAACCCCAAAAAACCCCTTAAGCATAAATGTAGCAAATCATATAAATTACCTTGCTATTTCATTACTTTGGTAAATACATTTGATTCTATATCATCAAGATTTAATGGTGTTTCAAAGATTTATGCTGGATCTAAAGATCTAAACTTGAATGCTTTTCACACAGTCTTTCCATGCAAGCAAGTAAATTTTAGATTACAACATTAATTTTGAATAGACACTTTTTTTTTGGGGGGGGGGCATCCATCCATCACAATACTGTAGCAGAATTACAACCAAAATTACTAAAACTGACATCAAGCTGTACTGGAATTATTTTAAGAACAAATCATTTAAAAATAGAATATGTGGCATACTTAAAGTATGGAATTTTCATTACTGAAGAGAGTTCAGGAATGTTGCACTTCTGCATTCTTTCTCAGGTACACATATGCAGGAAAGAGCAGTTTAAGATGCCAGAAGCTGGGTAAGATACTCACTTGTATAGGTCTATTAAATCTGTGAATGCAGGGGCTGCTGCATTTCACAGTCTATTATTTATATGACAGAATGAAGATCTGAAAACATGAAATATAGCCTTAAATTATTCACTTATTCTTCTCACAAAAGGAGAAACCGTCAATCTAACACTAAAAGACTTGAAGCATATTTCTAAAGGTTTCATGAAAATTGCCTTATTTATCAAAACTTTATTCCCTCCGTTTGTTCATTAAATACTGTAGCTTTGCATTAAGGTCAAGCAGTGTCAACCAATTACTGTTGTTGGAAAAGTCCTACTTCCTTAATACTCTAAGAAACTATGGCATATAGTGAATTATTTTAATAGGCAAACTGAACACTGTTTACCCAAAGTACATTTCAACCATAAAAATGTATTTTAAGGGGTTTTATCAACAATCAATTACAGTACTATTTATTATCACAGCAGCATTAAGCATGATTCTTTGTCTGCTTAAATGCCAGCCTTAAAAAAATACATCTATTTTAGCATATTCAGCAACATTCTGTTCTTAGCTCATACTAAAGAAAAGTAACAAAAATAAAGTCACCTATAAAGCAAACTGAAAGGTAAAACGTAAAAAAAGGTAAAAAAAGGTAAAAATAAATATTATGGCTTCTGTCCTCATTCTCTGTTGGTGGGCAGGAGGGCTCAGCTCATATGACAGACCTGAAACAAAATCTGCCCTGCTTTCACTGCTCCTAATTTTATAGTTCTATTTAGGGTAAAAGTCTCCATCTTGCAATATACCAGAAGAACAGGTGAACAACAGATGAATGATGAATTTTAAGTGGTTAAACAGAGATTTATTAAACACTAAGAAAAGGCCACCCATGGGCCATCATACCCAATACTAAAGTCACAGTTCAGACAAAACCATTTTCATAAGCTACTTTGTTGTAACAATTTGGGATAGAGTGCCCCTTGCCTTAATTCAGTTTTTTCCCCAAACCCTTTTAATGGCCTATGGTTAAAAAGGTCAGAATGAGGACTTTTGTATGTAACCACCTCTATCTTTACACTTCACAAAAGCAAAATTTTGGATCTCATTTCCCTTTGGAACTGACCTGTTTACTCCCATTCCACCTACTACATAAAACGTGATGAAAGAACACTTACATTTCTGATGGTAACCTCTGAAATCTTACTGTGAGCCCAACTGTGCCTTTCTGAAGTTTCAAAAAAAGAAAAACCAAAGAAAATTTCTTCTACACATCCTGTCAGCTTGTCTCACTAGAAAAAAAGTTTTCAACTGTGTCCTGTATCAGTGATCAATGAGACCTACAATGATATAAGACATACATATCATCAGTACAAACAAGGAGAGGAAAGAATGTAACAAAAGGAATGGAAAAAAAAAAAAAGACAAACCCTGAAAAGAGTCACGCTTAAAATTATGGAGGAAGAGAGACTTAACAGAGTAGGATCTATTGTCTCATTATTTCTAAGAGATCAGAAGAAACTCAAAAGATGTAGAATAGAAAAAAAAGAAACGAAACACTACCAAACTTAGAACAAGCCCTCTCCTGTTCTCCCAGGTTCCAGTCTACCAGTAAAACCTAGAAAGGTTTCAGGAACAATTATCACACAACAAAATTTCTAGAAGAAGATACTAAAAGATAAAGGAAAAAAAAATAGATCTCCTCCAACTGATCTGAATTACTTCACTGGAAGGGTGTTAACTGGCTTCACGGACAAAAGGTAACAGTAGCTGTGATAGAAGCTTGAGATTAGAGAGATTTTAAACATGTTCTGCATTGTCATTGCCAATACAAGGAAATACTGTCCTGACATAATCACCATAAACTGGCCACAAAAATTATTGAAATCAGAGGGCAGATGCTCTTTAAAAGATATTTTCCACAGCTCTGACAAATACAGTATATATTTTTAATGGATCTCAGAGACACCTGTTTAGATCTGTTTCAATCTGGTATTTTCATAACAAACCTAGTGGCTTCAAGGTTATAAAATAAGCAGAGAATACAATGCTGGTAGAAACTAGCAGCACCTCAGTGGACAAGGTCTGCTCTCTGAATGCTTTTGAAAAATGAGGGATATGGTCAGAAATCAACAAGGTGATTCAATAAAGACAAATCCAAAGTACTACATTTACAAGACACATCACAGACATGAAGACAAAACAGACCAGCAATAAAACATTACACAAGGAACTAATGGCTAGAGAATACAAATCAAAACTCTAAATTTTGCAGTATCTTTCAAAAACACATCTCACTGGAACAGGTTGGCAAGCATGTAATATTTATGTCGGTGGCTGTGTGCATACATGTATTCACATGCATGTGAAGAGGTGATAATTACTTTTTTCCATCTCTTACTACGCTTTACACAGTTTCGGACATCATAATACTTAGAAAGATGTACACAAACTATGAAGAGTCAGTGGGAGAGTGACTTCTAAGTGTGCTGGAGTATTTCACTGAAGCTTCTCAAGAAAAGGTTTGATCAAGTACTTGATCCTGCTGCAGGGAAGATTGAAAAAGATGGTAATCTGTGATCTTCTAAGCAATACGTAATTTTAATCCAAGTCCATCTGCCACAGTGCACCACAATAGGAGACCGAAGAAAAAGGAAGATTGTCTCTACGCACTTTCAACAGCATCTCTCTCCCCTCCTATATTCAGACTCTCATACTCAAAACTGTCTCATCAACTTCCCTTGCTACCAGACAGGTGGAGAGGAGATTATTACTCTGTGTCATTGCTTTTACATTTCCTCGGCATGACTCAGTTCTAGATTGAGCACTTCTGTGGGTAACTTCTCCCGTTTTATCATTCTTTGACTAAAGCTACCTAACATTTCATGTAAGAAAAAATGCATCACTCATCTTTTTTATTTTCATGTTACATGTGCGTCCTTAAAAGGAGTATGAACAGCTCTGTACACCAAAACCTAACACACAAGGGGCATGGTTAAAGAAATTATATCCTGAATCGCACAACACAAAAACAAAGTGTTTTTAGAAGGCCTCCTTTCCCTGTACTGGCTTCTCCAGCCATTTCACAGATAGCTCATAATGATTCCCTGCCTTATGTTCTGTAATAACAATTGAAAATGGTTTGCAAAATGAAAGTGCCACGCTAATCAAAAGCTATTCTGTCAATCAGAGAACGATATTCAGTTTACGGGACATGTCATTTCAGTGCAGTGGATCAAAAGAAATGGATCTTCTGTACTGATGAAACCGTCCTTGTGCAGCTCGAGAATAAGCTCTGCTTTGCTAGGTCCATCAGGTCTACTGGATAACACTAGCCAGCAGTGGGAGATACAGTGGGTTGTAAGATAAGGAACAGGCTAGAGGCAAGAAGAGCTGTTATAATTATAGCTGGGAACACAGAATTTGTTAAAGGAAGTCTACTGTATAATTACATCTGAAAATTTAGCAAGATGCCCAGAGGCTGGCTTGCAGCTGTCAGGACCTGGTAACACTAGAGTTCTGCTCAGGAGGAAGCTAAGCACACCTCTCTGTAGTTGAGTGGACTTTGATAAGGCAAAGGAATGACTTCAGCTAAAATTAGGAAGATTACACAACACATGAGATTATACTTAATCTCAGTAAAAAGTGTTCAGAGACTGGGCATTGTTTAAAAGGTTTCAATACTACATTAAATATATTTTTTTGAATAAGTGACAGCAGTAGTATTTTATAAATTGGATATTTTATTTAATGTTAAAATCCAGGTGTTTAAGACATTAATTCATAATCAAATTAACCATATTGACAGGTTAATACCAGTTCCCATACAAGTCTGCATACTTTGGTTTATCCAGCCCATTCAAATGAGAATGAATGAGTGAAATGCAGAGAAAATGCAAGATTAAAAATAAATAAATCTGTTTATCTGTTTCTTCCTTGGATTTAGAGCTGAAGTTATTCTGCTACTGAGAAACAAATGGTAACCTACAAACACTTACCTGAAGTGGTAATATGCAGACAAATTGATCAAGTACGAAACATGGTTAACTCATTTTGGAAAAAAAAGGTAGGATTCAGCAACTGAAAAAAATTGCTCATTTTAAATGAAGTTAATGATTTACCTTAAAAAGCATATTCTGCTAATTCAAATATTAGCAAATTAAGTGCTGAGCATGTTGGAAATTATCACCACGTATTGCTGGTGTTTATTTAAAACACATCTGGATAAAAAAACCTGAGCAAGAATACAGTCATAAATTTAACCATATTTGGAATTCAGGCAGAATTCAAAATTATGTCACCATATTATCATCACAAGGAAATAAAACACTCGAGAAGACAGAGCAGAGACTGCAAGCCTGAAACAAAGCTTTATAGTAGAATTATTTCTAAATGCTATGACAGGTGCTTCTTTAATTTCAGACTTGCAGTTTTATAAGGAATTTAAGTATATGCGTCTACTTGGCATTACAGATCGTAAGAAGAGAAAACTGAGGTCATTTCACCTTTAATTAAACCAGCCACTGCTTCCATTTTGAAGGGGTGAGGATTAAAGAAAGTGCTTAAATCCTCAAAAAATGTCGATGTCCTGAAATCCAAGTGCAGGCAGCACATCAACTATTCCATATTTGCTCCATCAGTCTAAAGATATTCTTGTTTGATGCCTCATTATTATAATCAGTTTAAATACTACCGTTGTCTTTTCTACAGAACAGCAGAAATATTTTCTAAGCAACATAGGCTTTGCTCAATTATAGAAAACGTTCTCAACTTAAGACTGAATAAAAGGTTCCTTTCTGTTCTTCAAGCCTGGCTTTTGGCTCAGTGTGATGACTGCTTTTTGCTATCTAAAATAATTCCTCTGAGGTGGGGAGAGGGAAAAGAAACCTAAGAAATCACCTATTTTACACAAATTTCTCTCCTCTAACTTGCATTATATGAAGATGAACATTTGAAGGATGATCATTTCAACAAAAGAGAGGCACCTATTGAATATACGTTTCACTTTTGACTTTTACCGAAAATTAATTTTTACAATTTAATTTACTTTTTTGTATTCATTTTGAAATTAAAATTCAGTCACTGGAAAAATTCAAGTCTTTGAAAACATACAAATTAAATTTAAATACCTTTTTTAAAAAGAGCAATTAAAATTCAATTTGAAAGAAAACTGCGAAGCACAATACTAATTTCAGACAGTGACCTATGTTTTATTCAAATATGGTTTTTTCAGGACTGTCTAACTTCAAATATTCTGAGCCTTAGTCAATTTTGGTTGCACAGATATAGCAAATGTAAAAGAAATATGTCAGGCTTCATATTGATCTCTACTTCAAGCATAATACTTTCCTATACTGACTTTTGTCATATGAATCTATATGATGCTATATAATGCATCTTCAAGGACTCCAATGGTCCTTTCAGAAATGTACAGAGACGACCTCTGTACATCAAAAATACTACTACTAGTGCTTCATCAAAAATACTACTGTAGAAGAACAAAAACATTTTCATGAAATAGCTAACCTTATTTATCAATTCCACAGTAAAATACATTAAATTGCTGATGTAAGCACACAAATCTATAAATCTAGAGGGTACTTTTACCTTTATTTTAATACACAAAGAACCACCAAACATAAAAACAGAAGAAAGAAAAGTAAGAATGACAAGAATTACCTTCCTTGCTAGTACATAATGCAAAATGAACCCTGTTTACAATTGCAGAAAACATGTTCTTCTCAAAGTATAAAACTTTCAAGCAAAAAGCTTTGTATGGAAATAAAATTTTCCAATACAACTGATGAGTGCTAGTTCCCCAATTGCCAAAAAAAAAAAAAATTAAACATAGCTATGGTTCCAAGGAGCTCTACTACTTCTACAACGTGATGTTTGTATCACCACAAGCATGGTGCATATTCAATACGGTTTTAACACACAGGGACGTACAATACCACCCCCTGAATGACGAGTGCTGAAGACCAGTCCCACTAACGCTCCAAGGCTGTGGAACAAAAGACAGCTTGCTATATCTGTCTCAAAATTTGTTTCAGCTCTCTGCCTATCTGTACATACACATAAGAGACTATCCTGTCTTTTAGATTATACCTATGTAGGAAAAAGAACATTTGCCAGTTTTATGTTTTAGGTAAGGAGTTATGACTTCTGTTATTCTTATCACTACAGGTGTACATACGATAATTTGCGTTTTTTCACCCTAAGTATCTAGCCACTGAAACCAGCAATTTTCATAAAAGTAGCAGGCCAGAGCACAACTAGATATTTTAAGGCAGCATTTACTAGAGTTTTAAGACATATGACTATTTTTATGAGATTCAGATTATCCATTCACATGAAGGCATACTTTAACTTAACGGCATTTACAATGGGAAGAAAATAGCCTACTGCTTCTAAAATTGCTTTGAAATATTTTAAATAGTTTTCCTCTATGCTTTTCCTCATAAAATAGGGGATGTCAAAGAGCATATAAGAATTCCTAAATTAAGGAAAGAAAAACAAGAATACACATTATATATAAAGTAGTAATAGGCAGAGACAACTTCACTAAGCTGTGACATATGACATCTGGTAGACTATTATCATAATAAATGGGAAAAGTAGGTGAGATTCTGTCAACAGCAAGGTATGAAGAAATGCATCTTCATCAGAATGACAAACATATCTGCCTTTAACAAACACAGGTCAAACTGAAATTCAAGTGTGTATGAGTTAAATATTTTCACTTTATTTAATTTTCTTTTCTTTTTGATTTAACTATTTCACTGAAGCAGAACATCTTCATTTATGAAGACATATGTATTTACGTAATTTCAATTCTTTTTAGTGAGGATAAATTAAATTTGCTAGTAACCAATGGTTAAAACCTCACAAAAACCGGCCTATTACTTTTTCACACTTTTACAAATCACTTTAAGTATGCAAAATAGTAACTTAGACTGTCAATGCAGTCTAAAAATACTGTACTTCGATCTCTGACTCCTACTGGTATACTCCTGCAGGTATCACAGAGATTTTGAAGTAGCTTCAGCTCTGCAGTTGACCAGATGAATAGTAAAACCACCAATCCTGTGAGCACCATATCACACATTTGATGGTATGTGCGAGATACCAAAAGAATTTTTCATATAAGAGAAAGAAGAGAGAAACAGTGACTTTCGGAAGGTAGGTCGTGTTCCCACAACTCATGTTTCTTATCGTTCACTTTGCTCCATGCTTTATTTTTCAGTTCCATGTCATCAGATCAGAACATATCAAAAGAACCATAATAAAATTCTTATTGTATGGAGACTGAAAATTGTCATTGAGCACTTCAAAAAAAGTTACAATATTATATTGTCTTTTTACCTGTGAGTAAAAGCAAAACCTAATTTATCTTTAGTCGTAGATACATACCTGCAAAGCAACATTCACTGGATTTGAACAATTTTCTGCATTTGAAAAAGTAGCAGAAGTTTGAAACTCACTGAGTGAACGGTTGAATCACAATGCAATCCATCAATCATCTGTTGTTCACCTGTTGTTCTTGTATATTGCAAGACAGAGACTTTTATCCTAAAATAAAACTATAAAATTAGGAGCAGTAAAAGCAGGGCAGGTTTTGTTTCAGGTCTGTTATATAAGCTGAGGCCTCCTGCCCACCAACAGAGAATGAGGACAGAAGCCAGAATGTTTATTTTCACCTTTTTTTTACCTTTTACCTTTCAGTTTGCTTTATAGGTGACTTAATTTTTGTTACTTTTCTTTAGTGGAAAAAAAAAAGGTGTAATATTAACATCACTGTATTCCTAGATATCCGTTCACTTGATGCCTTGTTAAGTCTCCAACGTTGTGCTGGTAAAGACAGTGTGACTTAATTTTTGTTACTTTTCTTTAGTGGAAAAAAAAAAGGTGTAATATTAACATCACTGTATTCCTAGATATCCGTTCACTTGATGCCTTGTTAAGTCTCCAACGTTGTGCTGGTAAAGACAGTCTGTATGATGATATTTACTTTTAAACTGCTTTTGTGATTTGGTCATGTATTTTCAGACTTCAGTAGAAACCGATTGTTTAAATATATCAGCGAGATTGATTTGGCAATTGTGTCTCTATCTCATGTGTACTCTCACTTCAGAACTATTGTCTCTTCTAAAACATAAATGAGGCTGCTTCAAGTGTAAGGAAGGAAACCACAAAAACGTTGCAGTTTCAATACACTCTAATAAAAGCATGAGACGTTTTAGTACTGATTTAAGGTCATCTAACAGGAGACTGGTCCAAAGAGATATCCCATTTTGGTCTTGTCACTGCCCTCTTCCAGAAGTTAAGTTTCTGATGTGAACCAGCTTATGTGCAACTTTTTCCTCTTCTCCTGTTCACTGACAGAAGAGCTTGGAAAAAAAACCTGTTCTAATCTTCTTAAGCATAAAAAGACTGAGGATGAGGAAAGATGGAGTAAAGTATCTATTACGTCCAAAGGAAGATACGTAAGGAAAGTGGAGATTTCCTTTTACATGAGTGGAATGTCTAACTCATTTTGTATGGTTGTATTTCTGTTCTCATACCAATTTTATTGTTTTTAAATCAACTATCAGAAGCATCAGGAATATAACATAAATAACCTCCCGCTTTTTCTTAACACAAATCCAAATGAATGCATAAAGACCTGCTCAAGAATTCAACAGAGGATGGGGATACCTAATGCTGCATGAGGTAGGGTTGGGGATGATATCCCCAACATGATGAGTGAGCTAGTGCCCAGATTCCAATCTCCAGGGTAGGTGTAGATACCCATTCTTCAAAGAATCAGGTGTGTCACATCCTGCAGGAAGGAGTGAGAAGAGCACTGTAGTTCACAAGTTCTACTTCCCTTCCTGTAGTGTAACACAGTTGCAGTAGGAAACAGACTATAAATGGATTTAACAGAGTACCTATTCACTGGACTGAATGTGAATAAGTGTTTACTGCTCTTCCACTCAGCAACAAAAGAGGAAAAAAGAGAACAAACAAATTACAATAATCCTGGTAGATGGTAAGTGGTGATGGCTGGATGACCATAATTTCAGTGCATGATAACTCTGTGGTTTGGAAATTTGTCCCTACCCAAAACTGAAAAGAGAAGAGTATCTACTGAATACTTCCATCAACATACAGAGCTGCATAACACTTCATAACTTGGTTACTAACAGTTTTAACTAAAAGATCCAGGTTTAACTCACCATTCTATCTGACTCAGCATAGTTTTGCATCCTGAATCAGTCCACATAAAGAAGACAGATTTGCACATAGCACATTCCAAAACTATACAGTAGCTGTGCAGGGACAAGATATTCCTTTCTCAAAACTTTTCTACAGATGCTTTCTGGAAAGAGACAGGTCTTTGCACATTTCAATAAAATTGCCCTTCAGCAAATATGTATTGCCCATCAACTCAACTAGAAGCTGCAACAAAACTGGAATAGCTTCACATTACCTAATAAAATATGCTTCTGACTTCACATATGTCCCAGCACCAGAAGCAGCAAATTTCTGATGTTGAAGGCAAGGAATCTGTCAGTCCACAGCAGTGGTTTTTGGTGAAGTTTCTTCGATAGTTTTAGCAGGAGCGTGAATGAAGATGAACCACAGAAAAAAAGAAACATCTCAAGTAAAAGAAAATAGACAAGTTTTCAACACTCATCTAAAGTTCTCAGTGATTCAGTTCAATGTTTGGCGTAGGCAGTACTGAAGAGCAAGACTTTCTAAGGCTGAGAAATGCTTTCAATACACTCAAGCTTCAAACAGATCTTGCTGGTAATACCACCTTCATCTTTTCCAGCATGTCTACTCAAGTTAGAGATACAAATCATGTCTTAAAACAAAAACTGCATAAATTTGCTACCCTAATCTGACCACCTTTAATAACAGAACTCGTATTCAAAACAGCAGTGATACTGAGCTTGAGAGGAAGATTTTACCATAAGAACTGTAATTAAATATGGGTGACTTTGGAGAATTGGAAATTAAGAAAAGTCAGAACAATTAACTGTTACAGATAAAAGAGGAAGTAAAATAAGGTACAGGAGATAAATGAATGGGATATCGTGTATTTCAATATATTTCCTGTTTATTTCTCATTTTATAATACAAATACTCAAACTTCACCCACAGAAAATATTCATAATAGTGAAAACATTAGCATTTTATAAATAAATAACATCCAATCATTAATAGTAGAAAGAATAAAACTCGTCTACTTTCAGAGAAAAAAAACAGTATTTGTTAATTCTTTAATGCATACTTACAATTGATAAGGCAAACTTGAATGAACTGGAAGTTCAATCAGTAATCTAAATGACCAGCTAATACCCCAAATAATAATAGATATAGTGCAGATTCTACTCTGTGGCATAAAGTTGTTGACAATACATTCCTCAATAAAGAAAAATTGAATTATAGCCTTAGGGTGGCTTAATTTAGTACAAATTCTGAATAATGTTATATACATTTCCAAAGCAGATGCTAAGAGACTCTACAAGGACACTCAGCTCAATCAGAAGCCAGATTAAAGTTCCATCTGGAACGAAACACTCCACAGCTATATTACAATTAGAAGAGTCACCAATGTCAGACTCCAAAGTTGGGCAATATGAAACTTTCTCTTCAAAATACAGCTATAAGCCCAGAAACCAAAGCACTTCACACATCTTTAAAAGAGAACTTTTTAAGCAGTAACAAACTTGGGCTTTTGTAGCTAGATGCAAAGTCTCATTCATATTACTATGGTCAAAGAGTTTCCAGACACAATGATTTTATATCACCCCTCTCACTGCATGCATGTAAGCACCAAAAATCATGTATTCAAGCAGGTGAATATTCAAAATATTAGCGGGCTGAGAAAAGCACAGGAGCTATTTGCATGAAATAAAAGATTGATTTCAAATCGCCCTGATCTTTGCCTTCTAAATTCCCAGACTTTTTGTTATGAAATGAAACATTTTCCCAATGTGTCATGCTGAAGAACTGCACCCTGGAGTGCTCCAACTTCAGACAAAATAAGGACAGAATTATATATGAAACTTAATGGCTGAAAGTCAAAGCCTAATTCTGCAGCCAAATATTCAGTGTAACAGTGTTTTCCTAAATTTAACCAAACCCCAAATTTCAACTCAAGTTTACTAAAAGAAACATTCTTTCAAGGCACAATTCAGCAAACAGCAGTGCTGATACATAGATGGTAACAAACACATTCAAGACAGAAAAATAAAATATGCCACATGCCTTAAATTTACTATTTTACCATTTAAATAAATAATGCATCACACAAATAAGCAAGCCTGAATGTGGAAGCTGGAAATCAAAAGCCTGCATCTTGCGTTTCTTTCCCCCAAAATAAATCCACAATGGATAAGAAGCAACACAGATTTTTTTAAAAAATTACATCTCATTACACACATTTTCATCAAGAAAAGGCTCAGTTAAAGATCTCATTTATGTTTTTCCAGTTGCTGAGTACACTAATCAGCCTGATTTCTATTATAAAACAGTAAGCTGCTAGGTCTGAAAATATCTACAATGTTAATATCCAGATAACAGTAAAGTGAAGAAAGAGATGACTGTAGTCACTGGTCAGTTAGCAGCCTATACCGCTCTGCCATGAAGAAGTGTATTTTCACTTCCAAAAGAACAGTAACATTTACTATTTTATGTTTAATACCTTCAATTAATGTTCAAATACTATCAATAATCTCCATACCTCACCTTTAATCTTCTAAATCTTCCAAGAGAATGATTAACAATTTGAAGCAACAACTCGACTTTGTCCTTAATCTGACTCTGATGTTTTTTTCTGAGAATAGCCCACAAGAGATCTATTGCCAACACTACGCGGCAGGATGGAGGCATTTAGAAGAAACAAATAGGAAATCTAAATAGAGAAGCAAGATGTTAAAATTTATCTCACTGCAGCCGAATCAGCGCATTTGACAGAACATTACCTTTTCAAGGCAGTGGTCAACAAGAGCGTGCAAGGCTGCTGGTTACACCAGAAAGGGCCAACGTTATCTGATGAAATCATGATGAAATGATCACTGTATTTCAGTTTCACACAGGAAAATAGGAGTCCATCAAAACAGCCAACTTCCATATTAGTTAATGAAGGTTTTCAGAAAGATTAAAAAATAAAATAGCACCCAAAAATTGAAATGTTAATTGACAGAAAGCTAAGTATTATAATTGAAATATATGTCTCAAAGGCCGGACTGGGGCCACACCAAGAGGCTAGGGAGTGTTTCCAACAGTGTCCAGGAAACTATCAAATTCTTCTGCAAAGAAATATCCATGGTCATAACTGATTATTCAAGACCGAGAAATGTCTGGATAGCACGGGTTCTGGTAACCATCTAACTGCAACAACACAGAATGAACAATACAGGGCCTCAAAAGGTTTCTCCAAGAATTATATTTCTCCATGTTGAGTACATAAAGCATTATGAAGATAGGCACATATATAAAGCTTTTGCAACAGCAAGGAACTATTTAGCTATTTTCACAAGTAGTAATCACCCACACTTTCAATCTTCAGCACAGTTTTTAATGAAGATCTGCACTGCAATGTGAACATTTCCAAATTTAATCCATGATGTGTGACTCTTGTGACAGAGTCATGAATTTGCATAGCTCTGGACAGAAACAATGCGGTAACTGAAGAATCCTTCCTTCCTCATTGAAATAATTCAGTAATATAACACTGAGTCAGCATAACCAGAAGTAGTCCACCCCTCAGTATCACATTACCTGTCCCCTAAGCAAGTCATGAAATGACAAAGGCCAACTACAAGCTTATTTAGCTTCAGACCAAGCAAGGGACTGAAAGCACTTAGCAGCATCTTCGAATGATGAAGATGAAAAATATTAATTTTCACTATTCTGTATATCTCAACAGCTCTTGACCAATGACAAACTCTCACCTACTTTAAAAGATGTTACTCAAGTCCTAGCTATTGAATTAGAGTGATCTGAGTTATTCTGGTAGAAAAAACTCCAGCTGACTCCCAGCAGACCCTTGTCTGTGAAATTTCTGAAACATCATTCCTTTTTCTGGTTCTTCTGAAGATCTACATGCAGTTGTTCTGAGACTTGATCAGTGACACAGGCATAGGATTAACAGTGTACCAATACATCATTCCAACCGCCTTGTGTGATCATGCCACCACCTTAAAACACTTGGAGGAAACTACCTCATGGACCAACAGCTGTCTGATGGTGAACCCAGTCAAAAGACTGGATAGGGGATGGTCAAAAGAGAACAATTGACACTATAATTTAGTAGAATTTTTTTTTTTAATCCACAATTGGCCAATCTATGATGTAGCTTAGCAACACTTACATTCTTTCATTGATGCTAACCTGGTATTTGGCAGCATCTTCAGAGAAAACACTTATCACCTCTTCTGTTAGTCGAAAACTCTATTCTAGTAATGACTAAAAGTTATTTAATTATTCATGTCTTGATCATCACTCAGCTGCAGCATATTTCAAGACCAAGGCATAAAATTCTGGTTTTGAGCTCTGTGCACTTGCTGGATTTCAGTTTAAAATGACTACCCAAAGTTCCATGGGGAAGAAAATTCTCTATGATTATGTCCTGGGTTCAACATGGAGGAACCGGATGCTCTCATGTTGTCTGGCTTTCTTCTTCCCAGAGAGCTGTGGTTGTCCCAAGCTTCCGGGAAGGAGAATACGCCTCCGTGAATGAAGTCATAAAAGGGGGCGCGCGAGAACACTCGAAGCCATTTTGCCATCTTGCTTTCCCCCTCTCTGCTCTATCTGCCCTCCTCTCTATCTCGTCCGTGCTGCTACAGATATGCGGCGCAGGACTCTGTATTTTATGCCCTCGGACTGGAGAGAAAGACATGT
>NW_010424134.1:440-22599 GCF_000710305.1 Buceros rhinoceros silvestris | reverse complement strand
ACCCCACCACCACCCCCCATTTCCAGAGGCTCTGCAACATCTCAGGCCCTGTCTTGCTCTTCAGAGAGGAATGGGGAGAAGGGGAGAAAGGGAGGCTGTCATGACTAGTCTCTTTCAAAATGCTATTGCAAATTTTAGGACTGACAGGAGCCTTCAAGAGGCAACTCTGAAGTCCAATGGGTTTCTTAAGGCACCCTCACTCAGCTTTAGTAAGGCACCTCTTCAGAAGAACTGATTAGACAGAGTAACTCGATTTCAAATACTAAGATTAGGCAATGATCTAAAGATAGCTATAGTTACAGAGCTCTGTGGCATATCAAAGTTAAGTAAGGCAGAAAGGATATTTTTGTTAAAAATCAATATTATGACAGAGAGGTTAACCATAAAGAGAGACAAAAAGCTGTAGGGCCCTAGGGTGCAGCGAAGTGGTTAGTAATCTGATTCCCTTCAGGGGAAAAGGAACAAAATGATTAAGTGATCTTTGAAAATATTAAGATCTATGGTCTGACTTCCTAGAATAATGTGATTAATACTTTTTCCTATTTATTATGAATATCCTCTCTTCCCTTCCTCACAAAAAGTAGATATTCAAATTTTTAAAGCTAAAGAATAAAAAATAGTAGTTAAATAGAAGTTAAGAAAGCACACCTAAGGGTAAGGGAAGGAAGGAAGGAAGAAAGGAAGGAAAATTTGGGAAATGCAAAACTGATGAAAGCAGGCCACCTTTTCTAGCTTTTCTCCAGAACTGCTAAGCACGCCTCCTATTGCTTTCTGCTGCCAAACAAAGCCTCCTCTCTTGCACCTGGAGGAGGGAAATGAGAGCAGCTGGCTGTTAACCCAAAAGCAAGCAAGAGAAGAAGCAAGGGATCACAAGACCAAGTACAGCAGAAGTACATGTCCCTTAAATGCCAATAAAATAGTATTTACATGTATACATGCATGCAGGAGTATGCGTGTGCAAAGAGACATATGTATATATAAAATGTACGCTTGCACACCCGTACGTATATTCTCGTGGGGCAGAGCTATATGATCAATACCGTATGTGCAATCCTGATGTCATTGGTTGTACGTGATCAGGTATGTGATCGCAGTAAGATGGTTCCTGGTTTTCCTTACCACCCTTTGAGAAACACAGTTTCCTCCAAAAGGAGATTTCTGGGTTTGCTAAGGCTCTTTCTGGCACACCTTTCTGAGAGCATGACTAATGGTTTCATTAGCGCAACTAAGCCGTGTTTTCTCTTTATGACGCTCTAAAACCTCTTCTTCTCTAGGTAACATTTAAATTGATCTATACGTGGTCATCTGCATTTGCAGCCCTCTGGCCTGGTTTCATGTTGCGTTTGTTCACTGTACTGGAAGGATATATGCATACATACATATAACCCTTTACGTGCTGTGGAGTTTTAATAAGTGTTTGCAGCAATGCTAGTGGTAGTTATCAAGTTTCCTTACCTAGATTCATTCAAGTCTCCTCAGACTACCACAACTCTGACAACCTGAGCTGCTGCATGCCCCTCTCTGTTTCTTCTTTGTGGAAAATTTGCACAGCTTGATGAGAGCAAACCCTTCCAGAGTGCTTTTGTTTCAGTCAGAAAAGGAGTGACTTTGGTTATAGGCAGCTGAACAATTGCTGTGCCCTAAGTACATCAGTGGATCCCAGGTAACCACCTTTGGGCATGTTTGTGTCCACACAAGGTGGCTGAGAGGCTGCTGTGCATTTCCCACGTGCTACAGACACAAACAGGGGGCTGGGCCAGTGCTGCAGAAGGGCTGACGTGCAGCAAGTCCACACCCTGCTTTACCTCACAGTAGCGTGTTTGTCTCTCCCCCCCTTACACTAGGTTATCTTAAATAGCATAAACTGTGGGAAGCAGCTTGCCACAGTTCTGTCAAGGAGGCTGGAGAACTCTTTTTATAGAGGCACAGAGTTGCTTGACTGTGCTACCAGCGCACATCCAGATTTCAGTAGATGTAATCAGTGATCTGTGGATAGATACGACTGAAATTGTGAAGATTTAGCTTTAGATCAGATATTCATGATCAGGAATAAGAAAACTGTCCATAGAGGAGACTGCAGCAGGGTAACTAAATCATGTTGAAATCACACCTGAAAGCTTGTTTTTTAAATCTGGAGCAGAGTTCGACTGAATGAAACTGAGCTGTAAAGATGATGCTGGGCTGCGATTCACACTCCTTTTATTAAACTACTATTTGCCTTTTACATTGCTACTTCAGTTTTCTTCTTCCATCTTCCCATTTTTTCCTTCTTTTGCTGCATTTTCTCCTCAGTGGCTCACTGATGGTGGAAGTGTTGTGCCAATTATCTAATAAAATCCTGGCAGAAATCCAATCACACTCAATATGCATGACATTTGAAAAAAAAAATATCTAAATTATTATTGAAAAGTCAGGAATCTGGTTGTCCCAATATCAGTAAAATAACAGACTTCCTTTTGTTAACACTTGCATTTGTAGAAGGGAGTGGGAAAGGACACAAAGGTGATTTTGGTAAATGCAATTGTACAAATACATTTTAAAAAGATTTTTTTTTTTTCCCTACCACCCACCTCCTGTAAGAGGAGGTGTAAGACAACACATTTTGAGTTCAGCATGTCAGTACCCACAGAGTCACTGCTGACAGACCAGATTACAGCCATGGAACCCAAAACTGTTCTAAGGAGTTCTGTTCAAAAAACAGAAGTGGCTGGTGTAAATCACTACTAGGTGCCTGACAAATGGGGGTGAATAGGAGACAACCTGAAGTTTTCAGGTAGACAGTCTGTGCTGTGATGGGCACCAGAAGGCAGGTGGGGTTCGCTCCAGAAAACACTGTACACTTAAGTACTCGACCACAGATTGTCATTTCTACTTACAAAATACTTCAAGTATAAACACAGCTTAAACAGGGTATGTCAAAACAGTGCAACTGCCAGCCATCGCAGCTTCCTGGTGGTAGAGAGGTCTCCTGGCCCTGTCAGGCTCTGGGTCACCCTGAGTGCAGGACTGCCCCAAAACAGGGGGCACTCTGCTTGGCGTGAGCCAGGGGAAAGAAAACCCTTGTCCACCCCTCAGAAACCCCAATCCTACCACCCATGGCAAAACGTGGCCCCAGACAACAAGCAGGGAGTTTTATGGTCAGTAGAAACACATGTGCACAAGGTGTTCACGAGCGCTGATGGTCCATCCAGTAAAGCAGAGAGGCTCCTCGCTTTGCTTGTGGCACAGCTCTAGCACAGAGACTGACAACAACTTCTCTGCAGTGTAAAGCTGTTAAGAAAATGTCAGGAAAAGACAGCTCAGTGACCACATCTTTCAATCTTAACTGGCAAGTGAAAAGAAACATAAATTGTCTGTTTATGTCATCTCCTCCCACAGCTGACTGATGCAGAATACAGTGTAGGGTGGCATTAAAATGTAAGGTGGGTGTTATAATTTGCCTGAAGTACTTTAGCAGTTTTCAGGTTTTGTTCCAGAAATTATCTAAAGACTGCCATTCTACCGATGTCCTTGTAAGTCACACACATCCTCTGCCATTCAGCACAGGAGAGTACAGCCCCGCAATTTACACAGTCTTCCCAGCAATGACAATGCCTTAGTACACGATGTTCATCGTTTTGCATAAAAAGCTTATCAGAGGTAGGTAAGTACCAGTCTGGTACTCTACAAACCTCAGAGCCAAATTCTGCCTGGGTTCATCAATGCCTTCCACCCCCACCCCACCTTCACCACCATGGCAACTGTGTATAGGCAGCGATGCTCAGACTGCACAAACCGGTGCCCACCATCTCTTTCTAGAGGCATATTTCCAGATCCGTATTTAAAAACACAGGGACTTGCTTGATAAACCTTAAAGAGGCACGTTTCTGGCCTCCTGGCTTAATCCAATTAGTAGAAACCCGGCATCTCGCTGTTTTTTTCACAGCACTGCTGGGTTCTTGCAGCCTCAAAACAGGTCTTCCGAGGCCGTGCGTCCTCCTGCAACACTGAAATGCTCTGGCTTAGTCCCCCAATCCTGCCGATGCCATGGTGAGTGCAGGAGGGTACGAAGGAGCAGCTCACAGCAAAACAAATGCAAAAGTGATCTTTTCCTTTGCATGAATCACCACTCCTGCCTGCGCTCACACAAAGAAAACATCTGCGGCCACAAATCGGGCAATTTAACAGGTCATTGCGCTCTCCAAGTATTTCCCTTCAAGCTTTTCTCAAAACAATACAGAAGAAATATCTGATCACATTCCCTTCATTAAGGGTCATAAACAAAGTAAGTAAATCTGCCAAAATATGCCATCCACTCACTGGCCAGTGAGGTGTAACATCCAGATCCTGTTAATAGCACTGACAGCAATGTCACCACTAAAACCGGTCAGGTTCGTGAACGGAGTAGGGTTTTTTCAGGCAGCTGTTAACAGAGGGATTTGCAAAAATCCTACTTCATGCAAGCATAAAGACAATTAGATCTAATTATCTGGGTGGCGGCAGATACGCCATACTTTCCCCAGAAAGGTGGGGAGCGCTCCCCTGAGGATCAGCTGGTGCTGCCCGGCACAGCACTGGCTGGTGGTGCTGTGCCAGGTGAACTGTCACTGATGGGCTGCATCTATTATACCAACCCCGAAGCTGTGTAAAATTTACTTCTGGCTCCCTGCTAGGCTGCCTTTCATCATTTCACTACTGGGGTGGGAGCCTTATTGGCTTTGACAGTTCCCTGGCAAGCGGTGAGCCACAGGCCTGCGGTCTCTCTTCAAACAATTCCCACCCCAGGAAATGCCCTATTGTTCCCTTGTTTCACCCTGCTCCTCTGCAAGCCCTCTCCTTCTGCAGCACAAGAGGTCATGCCAGCTAGGGACTAAGGAGTGAAACAGAAATTTATACTCCTCTCCACACACACTCCTGCCTGCCTGCTTGTGCCCCTTACCCACACCCTCAGGACCCCACGGAGCAGTGGAGCTGTTGCCTGCACTGAGCACGGTCCAGTTCTAGGGCACTGAGAGAGTAGGTCCAGCCTTTGATCAGCACAGAAAAGGAGTGAGTAGTGAGCCATACCTGGAAAAATACAAAAGGAGAAAGCATCAATGTAAAGATTAAGACTGAGAGTCCTGAGAGGTTCTTCCCAAGAAAACCTAAATCCACTACATGACAGGGGAGGGGGTTTTTTAAATACAAGTCTCAGGTATCCTGTTATTGAAAGCTTCAGGTTGCAAGTGAGATCTCCAGAGCATGTGGTGCAGTTTCATACCCATTAGGGTCCAGCAGAATGCTAAACATTTGAGGACACATAAAATTATCATAAAGTGGCTTTCTTATGCCATTATACCTCTTTTTCTGGAAGTATCTCCTTATCGCAGAAATGTACCCAGTGTCATTTATGTTACAGCCCAGTGAGAAGTCAGTTTTATGCTTTATATTCTTCTCCTGAGCTCTACTTTTCAAACCGTCACCTATCAGTGCAGAGATGAGAAGAAAGCCCTTTTACACAGAAGAAGGGCCTTTTACACAGGGAATACACAGTACTGGTGAAGATGCTTACCTAGACATAGATCGGAATCGTCACCACAAGACTTCAAAATGGTCAGTTGAATTTAGTGCTGTGTCTCTAATAGTGAGCTGTGCTAGATGGACTAAGAAAGCGGCATAAAACCCTTTAGGTATGCCAGTATGTTTTCCTCTAGACAATCTGAATCACCGAATGATCCCACTGTGGGATAGTTATTCTTTCTTTTATTGTACAAAATTATTTTAGTAAGCAAACAGTAACATAAACAGAAAAAGGCAAAAAGCCCATTATTTTACAGACCATCTCCTTAGCATAAAAACCAGCCTCGTGAGATCCACAGAAGAAAGAAATGCTTTTTCCAGAGCATATGTGCTGATTGCCTGGGGTGTGGTGGCTTTTGCTTTTGCGCTTTTCAGTACAGCTCTTCTAGTGGTGTTTCCACACTGCAGGTGAGGATAGTCCAAAAAAGCCCAGAGACCCAAGTTATGAGAACAGGAGTTGGTATTACCATTCAGGACTGTGTTGGGTTTATGTCTGGGGGGCGTTGATAGTGGGGTAAGAGGCTACTGGTGTGGTCCCAGTAAGAAGCTTCGAGAAGCTCCCCCAGCTCCCACCTCTGGCCAAGGCCAAGCCAATCAGCACCTCTGACATAACCAATTTCAGAGAGGAAAACCTGTTGGGTAAGTTCCTTCGGGAGATCTTTTGATTTGGAGAGGAGTGGGATGAGAGGAAAACAACCGCACAGATCGAGAGGCTCCCCCAGCTCCCACCTCTGGCCAAGGCCAAGCCAATCAGCACCTCTGCCATAACCAAATTCAGAGAGGAAAACCTGTTGGGTAAGTTCCTTCGGGAGATCTTTTGATTTGGAGAGGAGTGGGATGAGAGGAAAACAACCGCACAGACACCGACATCAGTGAGTAAGGAGGTGGGTGAACATACTGGAACAGCCATTCCCCTCGGCCCGCGGTGAGATGGCAGGCTGAGCCTTGGAGACCAACTGTGAGAAGAGTCCCATGGGAGGGACATCACATCACGGGTAAGTTCCTTCGGGAGATCTTTTGATTTGGAGAGGAGTGGGATGAGAGGAAAACAACCGCACAGACACCGACATCAGTGAGTAAGGAGGTGGGTGAACATACTGGAACAGCCATTCCCCTCGGCCCGCGGTGAGATGGCAGGCTGAGCCTTGGAGACCAACTGTGAGAAGAGTCCCATGGGAGGGACATCACATCACCACAGGGGAGGACTGCAAGGGGCTTTCCCCCTGAGGAGGAAAGAGCCCCAGAAACAACATGGAATGGACTGGGACCGACCGCAACCTCCATTCCCTGCCCCGCTGTGCTGCTGGCAGGGAGGAGATATCAGACCTGGGCGCAGGAAGAAGGGAGGATTGGAGGGAAGGTATATTTATTTAATATTTGGTTGTATTTATGACAAATAAGATAATGTCCTACTCTGATTCGATTGGTGTATTGGTGGTAGTTTTGTTGCTTAAATCAAACTGATTTTGTTTCCCAAGTCAAGCCTGTCTTCTGCTCATGACAATAGTTGGTGTGTGCACCCTCACTGTCCTTTGTCTTGATCCTCCAGCCTTCTGTTGTATTTTCTCCTCCCCATCCCACCGGAAGGAGGTAGGAGTGAGTGAGTGGCTGCAGGGTGCTTTGTTGCCAGCTGGGTGGGTTCAGACTATGACACTGACAAACCACAGGGATTTGGCAGTGGTCCCAATTTGGGTGCTGAAGGTCCAGGCTTGGCCAGCTGAGCTTTTTCATGGGGTGAGAGCTACATACACTTCCTCTCATGTGCTAGCATGGATTTGATATAGGAAAATTTCTGGACCCCTTTCTTAACTGCTGTCCAAAAGTGTACAGGGGATGAGAAAGAAGTCAGAAGAGAAACATATTTATTCCAGCTGAAGACCCAAAAATCATTAGTTAGCTCCCTTTTCTGTCTTTCCCCTTTTTTAATATAGAATTAAAAAACAAAGTATTCTAGCAGTTATCAGGCCAGGTCTTTCTACAAGTCTCTCCTGCCTGAGCATCTAGGTATGCAGTTCACAGTTTCCGCCACATGCAGCTAGAAATATCCTTGCTGAGATAAGAAGATTAAATGACTACTTGACTGATGATGTTCTTCTATTCCCATAATTTTCGGAAATCCTCATGAATGTAGATGCTGGTGCTCCTGGGTACTGGTGGCCAAACCAAAGTGCACACAAGGAGGAAGAAGATGGGGCAAAAGGGCAGGGAAGGGGCTGATAACTGCTGCTATCCCTCAGACCACCCAGTGGCACACTGGCCACTTGAAGATGAAACACCAGTTCATGTTTCATCTCATTTTGTCTTTGATATTTGCTGATTCTCTTTAATGATATGTCCTCCCTTTGAGTTTGCACAGTCAAAAAGATGTCTGCTCCCCCCAAAAAACACAGGACATAATGGTTTCTTAGCATAATTTTTTTCTCTCCGTGAGTTCCAGCAGGGTTTTGCCCACAGCTGTCATGCCAGCACAACTGCTGATCAGAGATGGGCTGTGTGGATCTCTGCCAGCCCCCGGCGCAGTCTTCACTCTGAATTGTAAAGAGCGGCAAGCCACCTATGTTAATTGAAGTCATCCATGTACCTTACCAGCACCAGCTGCCTGACATTTATAATTCCCATAGAGAAACAAAGCCAAAATCTTTTTAAGACAGTAAGGCAGCCTTACATCGACCCAGTATAACAAGGAGCTGATTTGCTGCTAAGTCTGGCAATCATCACAAGTCGGTGTTCACTTTATAAGCCTCTTTCCACCACAGTGAAAAGGGGCAAACACGGGTCCCTCACTATTGCTTGATATAGCACACAGATCTCTGTTCACCCAAGATCTATAGTTGAATCCTCTACAACCACTTTTTAAAAAATTCCAGTCAATTCATTTCTTGTATTTCCAATTTTTCTATCCTATTTAGCTTTGCCTCACATTATCTAATTAGGCCAATTAATGGCAATCGCTCTTACGCTGCAGGTTTGACAGGGAGATGTCTGAGCAGAGCTCTCAAAGAACAGGCACAACTTGGGGGGGTCACAGTACCCACTCTACGACATTGCATGTGCGGTAATGAAGTTTAAAGAACATGGCTTTAGCATACGAACTTGTGTGGCTGGCAAAATCACTCGATCAATGTTTTTTCTTCCTAAGTAACATTAAAAAGAGGTAAAGAGTGCAGTGGAAATACACATTTTCCATATAAAACCTGCTTGCTTTGTTAGCAACCATGTGACAATGAACAGGGGAGGCAAAGCACTGGGTAAATGCAATGCCTGTAAGCCAGCCTCACTAGGGTAACAGTATCCAGCGGGTGAAGAAACCAGAAACATCAATCTAAGGTACCTTAACAACATTTTAAAGCAGAAATATACCTGCAGACCCTCAGGTACACTTTCAGAGGAAGGGCGTGTATTTTTCCACTTTTGGTTGTTCTGCTCTAGGTTAGCAGACCGTTTTCTGTGTGAATTGGCCTGGGGCCAGCAAATGCCCCTCTGAAGAGCTTTAAACTTCGAGCTAGGTTCCTTATCAAATGATACAAAGGAGGAAAAGAGCGTTAACAGTCTAAGGAGAGGAGGAGGGTGACGCCGAGACAAGCAACATTACCTGAGTGCCTGGAGTAACACCTGGTCAGGGAGAAATAGGGTTAAGAAAATTTAAATACAGCAGCACATCGTCTCAGCCCATTTCCTTGACAGAACATAGGGCTGAACCTCTTTTTTGTTGCAGGTGATTTTCAGGGGCTTTGGGGTATGGTTTCTTTTAAAGATCTAGTCAATTAGAACCGATAAATTAAAGGAAAAATTATTTCTTCCCACTTAAATGCAGCTCATTATTAATACCCAGGTCTGACTCATGGTACAGGAAATATATTTTAATCCTCGAAGGAAAAATTATTTCTTCCCACTTAAATGCATCTCATTATTAATACCCAGGTCTGACTCACGGTACAGGAAATAAATTTTAATCCTCACAGGTTATTGTGACAGTCACCACGAGAGCTGAAGCACAGACACTCTGATGTGTGCCGAGCTGCAGCAGACCCAGGTACCACTATTTGCCTATGGAGAAATGTAAGACATACTGCTGGCTAAGTCAGATAGGACTGCCAACTTAAGATGTGTTTTTTAGCAGTTCTAAATGTATTTCATCATTTAGTAGCAGATTTAAGTTAAGGCTCTTGTGCAGAAATGCAAAGCCTCGTGTCAAAAGTCAGTAATTTTCTGCCATTTCTGATTGCTAATTTGAAAGAAGCAAACAACTAAGGTCAAAGTTAAAACGTTTCAGATACAAACAGATTAAAAGCAAGTTAACATTTCTGATTATTTATCTATTGCAGCTTAGAAAAAGCTGGCCATCACACACTACAGACTAACCTGCCTAAAATGCAGGCACAACCCTGCCTTAACTGAAACTCGAAAAATGGCCCTAGATCTAAACAACCAGCAACAATAATCTCAATATAGGATAAAAACAATTGTGTACATCAGTTGTCTCCAGCCAGTTTCTCCATTCTCTCTGCCAACCAAAAGGATTCTGTGATTCTGCAATTTTGGAGTACACCCAGTTACCCAATACTCCAGTCTGATAGTGATACTTTCTGTAATCAGCATCAATTGCCTGGCCCCAGACTGAGGTTAGAGTGGTGGGCTCATCCTGTACCTCCAGGACTGGACTGGACTAGGGTATGTATAAAATCTTGAATTTAGTTAGAATTTAGAGGGAGTTCATGGTCTGCAGCAAGTGCAAGACTGGAGCTCAGTGTCCACCACAGGCAAGCAGGAGCTGCTTTGAAGTTCTAGGCTAAATATAGCTCGGAAGGTCTCTGGGTCTGGCAAAGACCTGGTCATTAGAGCAAAGCAAATAACTTAGATGAGGAAGCGATTAGCAAACACACATATCAACTGGAAACAAGATAACATTGCACTACCTGCTTTATATCACATTCTTAATTGCTGTAATCAAAGTGTCTATAAGGACAAGCCTGGAGGTGCAGTAGGACCACTGTAACCTACTTAGTCTATTTATTTATGAGCCTGAGTTTCCTCCCGCTTTCCTTCTTTACATGTGGATGGATATCTCTGTAGTCTAGGCTTACTCTTTTATTACGGTTCTACAGACTGGAGCACAATGAGCCTGGAGTCTCCAGGTGCAGCAGTAATACAGATAAATAAATGACTGATAACAATACTGCCAGACAACTAAAATACACTGGCCTGATACGAATTACTGCATTAGTTAGGCAGTTTCCACTCAGTAGCATTTTCAAACTTAAAGGACTAATCCACCAAAACAAAGCAAGAGGGTTTTTAAAATTTCACAGAATCACAGAATTGCTTTGGTTGGAAGAGATCTTTAAGATCATCAAGCCCAACCATTAATCCACCATTGCCAGGACACCACTAAGCCACGTGCCCCACCTCACTACAACCTCCTTTCAGGTCTCCCTTCAGTCTCCTTTCCTCCAGGCTAAACAACTCCAGTTCCCTCAGCCGCTCCACGCAGCACTTGTACTCTAGACCCTTCACAGCTTTGTTGCTCTTCTCTGGACACGCTCTGGCAATTTCCATTACTGTGTGTATTAAATTGCTCTTTGATTTTTTTTAATAGGAAGCCATTATTAAACATTAAAATTAAACAGCCAGGTCTGACATCATTTCAAATAGTGATGTGATAATCCAGAATTTGTGTATTATTGGCTGGAAGCCAGACACTGAGGGTCTTGAGAAGTATCCCAGGCTCGTAAGCTGTCCCCAGGTGATAGATTCTGCATTTTTCTAACTTCACTGAAATCCATATGGAAACTTCTTTTTCTTTTGTTAGAAAACACTTACTTGGTTCACGCATAAGAAAACCCAGCTATTTTATAGCCGCCATAGCATTGGTTTGCTTTTGAGATCCATCTGGTTTAGTTGGCAGCATGGGAATTGATAGGAACCACTTGCTTCCTGTCAAACCATATCTCCTTTAAGGGCTACGCTTTCACACCCCTGAAAGGTATTTCTCAGAGCTGTGTATCTACAAACAGGGGCAGTCCCAGGAGAAGCTTTACCTTTTCTTATTCCTAGTCACACAGTGTGCAGATCTCAAGACAGGTTTGAACTCAGAACAAGTTCTCTGTAGGGATGACTGAACTCCAAACCAAACCACAGAACTTTCAAACACTCAGGCTGCTTCTTGAAAACTGCCCTTTGGGAAAAAAAAAAAAAAAAAAAAAAAAGTAACTGCAAAATTAGGTGTGATTTATTTTAGAAGAATATTAATTTAAATACCTTGCTGAATTTGACTAGAATACTAGCAATGCCCAGCAACAGTTCCTCTAAGCTTGTGAAACAGCTGAGCTGTGCAGAATGGTGTCTTTTCCTCTCAGTTACCATTTAGAGAAGAAAATTCTGAACTGAACTTTGAAAGTAATCGAAACCTGTAATGCTTTTGATTTCAAGAGAAAACACAAATTAGTCAAAGAAAATATGTTCTAGGAAATACTTCCAGGTGAATTTGTGTCTTCTGGCGCAGATGACTTTCAGAGCTGAAAGAATTGCAATGGGCTGTGTTTCTAGGAATGGAGAGAGAAAATATTAGAATTTCCTTGCCTAGAAGGGAAGATACATGGAATCATCTAGATCTAGATTAAATCAAAGTTGACCATAACTGAGATTTATATTACAGAAATTGCCAAAGGTAAAGGTGGACTGTCTTTTAAATGTTTTACACCTATCTATGTACTTTGTTCATGAATTCAAATCCACAATAAACATGGAGAAAATACTGACACCCACTTTTATGGTTCTCACTTGTTGTTTTTCCTGGCGCCTCTGCAGATTCCACCACAAATTTCCCCCTTTGTTTCAGAAGCAAGGCTCTGTTTCTCATTCTTAGAGAGAAAAATATGAAAAGGTTAACCCTAAAGTCAAAATGCAGAAGCCACACCAAATAAATCTAGCATTTATCTTCATTCCACAGCTCATTTTTTATGTCTATCCTGCAATTTGGAGGGCTGATCCAGTATTTTCAACATCCTGGCCTGTCAAGAGTTGTGTATAAAGTACACAAGAAAGGTAAGCACTAAGTACGCTGGATTTCTACGACAACGTTGTGTCTGCCATAGGGAACACAGGAAGATTTTAGAAAGAAAATCATAGCACAGTGTGGACGGATAGATAAATACTGCATGAGTGCTTTGCCTTGCTTCTGTCTTTGACAGCTCATGAGGTAATAATAAACCTGGCATTTTTTCGATTTTTTGAGCTTTTGTATACAGATGGGTGGTTTTGAAGTTCAAAAACCACTCAGGTAATTGAGTGGAACAACTCAGCAAGGGCAATTAGCATGCACTAATTCTCCTTTCACTCTTTCTTTCTCCGCTGACACAGATCTGTAACGATACTGCTAAGCAACTTTAGTTTATCATCTACTGATTTTAGCATTTACATGGACATTTTCATATATAGATACACATATACTAGCAATTACTGGGAATTAGAGATATTATAGAGCAGATACCTCAATAATTTCTAATTTTCATTTTAATAATTATTCAAGGCAGAACTTTATGTGGACTCTAACCCAGCAGGTCCTGGCCTGCAGCTGGTGGACTCCTGCTAGCCCCAGCAAGCTGTGACCATCCTGGCATCTCTCTGAACATTGTCACTTACTGTCTTGAGTGGCAACAGTTTATACGGCGAGCTCCAAACTTTTTTGTAATACTAGGCTGCTCTTAATCCTCACAATTTCAGGTGTAGCACTGTGGAATCCATCACTAAACCTGTAAGTGGAAGTATTGTGGCTGAAAGCAAAATTTGCCCATTCCAATGACACCCAAGTGTTTTATGAAAAGGAAAAATACATTATGCTTTACTGAAGAAAGTGTGACCACAAAAGCTAGCACATCCTGGAACCTGGCAACGCTTTGAGAATGCACCCAATATGTACTACAGAAAACTGGAACTTGCTGGCACTGACACATCTCTCCCGGGGGCAAAAGCCATGCAGAAATATTTGAAAAGCAGGAGTGAGATGCAAATACATAAAACCTGCACAACGATTCTTTTCCTATTTGCAACTTTTTATGTGCTTCATTACCCAGTGTTTAGCCACAGTGTCTAAATAAAAGAAGCTGTGCTTAAATATCAGGAATCAAGGACCAGTATGTGTGTCACGCCCAGTGTGGGTCATGACCATACTGCAAGATACGTACCTGTGAACTAAACTGCTTAAGAACAAGGGTAACCTGCTGCCATGACAGTATATTACTTTGAATAAAAACTTTGAGAGTTTCTTCAGAGGTCCTTGTGCCTAAGTCCCTCATCAGGCTCATGATGAAATTCATAAAATAAAATTAATAAAATGAAAATGAAAACATGAAGATAGTTACCCTTGTCCCTGTTCCAAGTACCTTCTGGTATATGGAAACATAAGCCATGAATCACTCCAAACAACAAGGCGTGCTTAGAATGCAGGTACCCAAAGAGCTGTGATTTATCAGTGTGCTCTTAGGCAGAGTTAAACATTTATTTTCTGGCACAAAGAGTTGTAGATTTGTTCTGGTTATGAGTTGCTTTAGATACTGTTTTCTCCTGCTCTGCATAATGCCAAAACAAAGATGTCACACCTGTTTCATTTAAAATCCCTAACTCAGGCTTACGGCTAAGCTTCAAAACAGTTTTGAGGAGTTAGCAGAACTGTGCTGTAACTTGCTCCTTTGCATTTTGAAAACGCTATTCATTTCAACACATTTGTCAGCATAAGTACTGAGTAAGTTTTTAGTATGGTGATTCTGAGAAACCACCTCCCAGAACATTCTCCTAAATGATGTAGTCTGCAATAAATTATTTTAAACAGTTTTGTATAAATCAAGCAGCTGAGCTGAGTTTGAGGCTACAGTAAATGATGTCTTTATGTTACTTTGCCCATTAATTACTGTAATAACTACCTATGACACTATTGTTGTCCATACTACTTTAGACTGGAGGGAGCTTATAATTCTGTTTTAATAGTTTTAAACGACTCTTTGCTATACCAATGACAGGGTTGCTTGTTTTCATTTAGTATGTTATATTTTGAAATGCACAAATAATTTATTTAAATAAAGGTATATACAAATATGATGAAGGAAAACTCTACAGGATTCCGTACAACGGCTGCATGCACTGGGAATGATGCTATGAATTGCTTCAGAGGCGTGGAGTATGAACTGAGAACTAGGAAAAATTTTGACGCTGTGCTCAAAATCCCATCACCACATCGAAGGGTCTTCGAACCTGCAATACATATTATGAATAAAAAAACCCATTAAACACATTTTAAAGACCCTTCTGAAAAATCCAAAGCTAGAACTACCTAACACATTCCTTTTAATAATAGCAGCAATAAGGAATATATATGCATATTTGCAGTTGAAGATTGTACATGAAATTGTCATCAAAGCAGAGGCATCCTGGTTGACCAAATGTCTATCTTTTGGTACCAGAACTTGTCCCTCCACATTGCTGCCCAGATGGAACATTTTTACACCACAGACTCGCTGCAAAGCTGCTTTATGCCATTAAGAATCACTTAATGAAATTCAGCTAGAAAACTATGATATGCTGAAATACAGAGATATTTTTTTTTTTCTCTTACTGAGGGGTAAACAGTTTCCATGGAGAATTCACTGAGCCAAAAAACCCACAAAAAAACCCCACCAAACCAAAACACCACAGGTCATGCTGTTAGCACCTTCAAACAAAACTGAAGTCCACAGCCACCACTGTAAAATATTACTATGGTATTGCACTGCTCAATATCAAACATCTGAAAATAGGTGTTGAAAGGGATGCTTGCAAATAGCTGTTCTGTCTACACAGCAAGTTAAGTCCAACAAGTGGGGAACATGGAGCGCGACTACAGGAAATGCATCTGCCATAATTTTTTCCATCTAAAAGTTGGGCACCTAGTCTTCCTAAACAGTCACTGGGGAGACACTGACACCTTGACAGGGCAATTGAACCTGCTCATTTTCAGATGGAAGGATCATTTTTGAGATATCCATCCCTCCAACTGACTGCAAAGGCAGCCTAGACAACTACTTCACGCAAGACACCTAACTTTTAAAGAGGCAGCAGTAGGGGAGAGGCATCCAGTTATTGAGTTTCAAAGGTTTTCTCATGACTCCACAGGCTTGACAAGATCAGAAATGTGCCACATCACGTTTCTGTACTTAGAATTTATTTGTACTTAGGGCAAGGCACCCCCTTTTTTCATTCCTTAACTTCCTGTATTTTAACTGGTTTCTCTAAGAATCTCTCTAAATTTTCTTCATATAGTCAGACATACATCTAGAATATAAAATACTTTGGAGCACGTATTAGTCAGCAAAAGTGAAATGTCAAACCAGGCCAGGCAAGTTGAACACAGTTAAGTTGTTTATTACTACCTCAGTGTTTAGTTACAAAGCTCATTTCCAAGAACTCATGAAATGTGTGTGTCTCTGACTGATTCACTGAGTGCAAATTACATCTGCTCAGTAACTGGCTGCTTATATCACTATTTCTAAAACGTATACTTCATTATTTTAAGTTCAGAATAATACCAGCTTGCCTTTCATTCATTGAGCCTGACTTCCTGCAGGAGAAAGGCTTAGGCAGCCGTGTTGTACCTGGGTACATTTGCTGTGTGTCCAGCTGTCCATCCCTGCATGTCTCCCCTAACTTCCCCACCAGCTTTCAAACCTTCTGGACTTTTTCAACCAAGTCAGGGAGATGTACAGATATCTCAGAGATATTAAGTTCCTGATGTGCCATGAAACACAGGCCTGGCTAATTATGTCCTCAGATGGAGGAACAAGCTGGAGCGGGGTTCAGAATATACACAGGGTTTTTATCTTAGAAAACATATCCACGGGAAACTAGACATCTTTGTTCCCAGTACTCCCATAATTGTCATCGGTGAATGACAAATACCATACTCATTTTAAAGTGCTGTTACAGGGGGTATGAAATAAAAATCTGTTTCTCATCAATTCTTTATCTTAAATGCAGACTAGTTTGTTATTTTGCTCATGAGTGTTTCCTCCCTGGTGTGTTATAAATACTATTATTGAAACAATAATAATAACCATAAAGTTACGTTATGAAGGGCTGAAAATTACAGAGAGTTTGTTCTGCCCTGTGTGTCGCCTTAAATTCATGGTAGTGGAAATTTCCCATTATATGAGGGCTCTGTCTTGTCGTAACCAAACACAAAATAATCTAATACATTTCACTGCACTCCATGCAGCTTTTTACATAAGCATCTGCAGAGAAAACAGCTGCGGTTAGTCATCAAACCGTAAGTCAATGGTCTCCCTACACACAGAACCGCAAGTCTCATGGACGACCGCCCTTGACGGCAGTAGAAATTTTGCTCACCTTTCAGCAAGATCGCACCCAAAGTTCAGTGCTGCAGACTATTATGCTTCAGTACTTAACTAGTCTCATTGAGCCTTTGCACAGCTGATGAAAGTGCAAAGTATTTGCTTGTAGACTACTAAGACGACTACTGCACAGAGCATTTATTTCTGCTGTAGAATTATTACCAGCAAACTTCAGGCTATCAGCAAAGGCTTAAACTGAGCTCGTTCATGCTTGACTGTAAGTAAAACTAAAACCAGTATTTTCTTTCATGAGATAAACTCCCCCCAAATCTTACTTTTTAGACACACTTACTTTCAGCTGTGTAAACTGGAGTCACCACTACAGTATCTTACATTATAGCTTTAGTGTCGTTACCTACCTAAACATAGTTTGTATGTTTGAAATCCCACTGTTGCTTGAAACACCACTGTTAGTTTAAATGAAGTGCAAATGGAAACATAAAGGCCTTTTTTGCCATTGTAAAATATTAGGTACAAAACCAATGGGAAATACTGTTTTTTAAAAAACTAGTCACAGCTGCGTATCTGGGTGTAAGTTAACATATGTGCACATTTACCACTCACACATCTTGAGAGGAAAAATTTAAGCCAGTCTGAGTAGCAAACGAGTAGAAATATGACATATTTGGGGGGCCAGTACGTAAGGAATCATCATCAGGCATCAGCATACAATTCTGTGTAACAAAGCCCAGTAAGGGGTAAGTGCTGTGGGAATGCTTTCCTTCCTCCAGATAGCAGGTGTGGCCTGCTCCCAAAATCAGGACACAAGGAGTTTGGACTATACTAGATCTGGTGAGGCATTTCTTGCATTCATAGATGAGGCTAGCTCTCTCAAGAAAGGAATTAAACATGTTTTCTCAGGACATATTTTCCTAGCTGTGGGTGGCATATGTTTTCTTCCTGTGAAACATATTTATTCATAACAAATGAAGCAGTTAAATCTAAATGAGAAGTGAAAGCCACCACAAAAAACTTCTTCATACATACCTGGATCTAGGAATATTTTCTGTGCTTTCCCTCAGCAAGAGGTCTGAGATCAGTGTCTCTGGGCTTGATCTCTTTCCATACCTAATGAAAGAGAAAAGAAGTATATTTTTGTACATGACAGCTTTTTAAAAATGAAGACTACGCATGGAACCATTAAACAAACCTTTTCAGAAAAATAAAGACAACTTTCCAGCAAGTATTTTAACTTAACTTCACTTAGCCACGTGAGAAAACGTTCAGCTTTTCTTTGGAAATAATTTTTCCATAACCATGTTACATGACAGTACTGAGAAGCAATGAGTGTTTCTCCATTTGATGGCTGTTTCTGGATACTCTAAGGCCTTGCACCTTACCGATGTAAGCATGGAAGAAGTGGGAAGAAGATGTGCATGACATGACCTCCTAGCACATCATTCCTGCCTACAAACCCAGTTCCATCATCTCATTAATGTTCACATTGTTTTAGATGCTACTGTGTTGTAAATGAGGAGTCTATTTCATCAATGAAATAAATAGAAAACTAATTCTTGTCCAAGTAACTAATCAAGAATTTTTAAGATAGCTAGTACATTTGGGGCCACCTGGCACACAGCGCCTTAGCTTGTAAAAACTGAGCTACCCCAAGATAATCATCACTTTCGGCCATAGGAGAGAAAACTTTGTCAGTCAGAGCTCTTCCTCGATAGTTGCCAGGATATCACCAGCTACCTTTGTCCTACAATGCTCAACAGTTAAAAGCACTGAAGTTCCCGGTTCTTGGGAAGGAACTTGCGCTCTTTTCCTGAGCAAACAGAAGCAAGAAGAGTAGTCACAGTGACAAAGTACATCACAGCTTTGTGAATGACGCTTGAGTGAAATGCTGATTCTGGAGAAATCAAAGGTGTAATTAAGGACTTAGATTTTATCCATTGCTATCAAGGTGTTTCTCCAATGACTTGATCTAAATTTGGGGGGAAAAAACCCCAACAAACAAAAAAACACCTTTCCAAACTCTGTCCCAAAAGCTAGCAGTTCTACCTGTTGACAGCATGACTTACTGAAAAGTGGAAACATATCTCGCTTTTCAATCATTTTTTTATTTAACTTTTTGCATTTGTACATTGCCTTAGTCATTTTAGTGTATCACCTGTGCTGCCAAAAGACAAACCATCAGGTTTGGAATTTTAAAGTAATTTTCTTAATCTAAACTTACTGAAAGCAGGTATCTGAAAAGAACCAGCCAGACATGATAAAATGCTATTACAATAATGCGATCAAGCATGATGCTGAATCAAAAACCTTGCACTCCATCACCACAAAGGGATTTTTTCTTTCTATTTCCCTGTGCCAATTAATATGTATGTGACCTGGACTTCAACTGAGGGGGAGTCTAACTTTCGATCGTTTTAAATAAATTGATTTAACAAATCATCAACTTGTTTACACTCAGCCAAAACTTCTACTGATCTCTTGGAAAGTTTTATCGGAATAAGAAATGGGTAGCAGCTCTCCGGAGTGCAGGGATTTGGACAAATCACGAAGGCAACTGTGTTTAGGAGGTACCTTTTATACGAGTCCCTTCAGCGCCTTGACTAGACCGGTCTGCTACCTGTGCTGGACGGAGCCACCATGTCATCACACAGCCAAGCTGCACCCAAGGAAATTGCCAACTGTGACCAACTTGGCTGGTCAAGGAGCAGTTGCTCTTCCTATGCCAGATGCCTGAGCCTCCTGTCTGCCCCAGAATTTTGCCACTGGGAAACAACAGGACCACAGGACAGTTTTGAGGACAGAGATGGGACTAATCCAAAGACACACAGACAGGGTAGGAGTCTGCATCTGTGCTGGTTGCCGTAGTCTCACTTTATAGTCACAAAGACCTGGCACCTAGGGAACAAGGCATCTCATCAGAAATGAGAAGTCTTGAAATAGCCCTAGTGACTTGCACCCTAGAAGTACCTGTTTCCCTCAGCTGACCTGAAAGGGGTATAAAGTGGATCAGCACAGATGTTTAAAGCTAAGTTAGACGGATTGGAATGAGAAGGATCTCAAAGGAGAGAGGGAGCAAAACAGCCACATAGATAAGGGCTAAAGAAAAGAAGAGAAAGATGGTCTGGTGAAGGTTTGAAGATCCTGTGGGTCACAGTAGCTCGGAGGGGAATGACACTCAAATGCTTTGGTTAGGTCAGAAACAAGCCAGGAGGATGAGCTAGAAAGTTATTTATAACAAAAGCATCAAATAAGACTAGACAGGTGAATCTGAAGAGAAAACATCATTGATCTCCTCATCCTTTCCCAACATGCTCTTACTACTCCATCTCACCAGCTGCACAGTGCCCAGGCTGCAGGCACCAGGCATGGTGAGAGGCTGAGCACAGCCTGCTCGTGCAGCCTTAGGAGGAGCAAGGTGAGCCACTGGACGCCTCATCTCCCCGCTGTTACAGGGCTCCCAAGCAGCACCATGCACAAAAGGCAGAGGTAAAAAGCTGTAAGAAGAGAGAAAGCTTTGGGCACATCTGCTGAAAGAGATCAAACAGTCATCCTCAGACCAGTCCAAAATGCTTCAAAAGTTATTGACTCATTTCACAAGTGACTGTGTCACTGCTGAAAGAGGGAACCTCCAAGAGCTCAGTTAAGCTTCCAGACGGAGGCAGCAATTACTTTATTTCTGCTCTGTTAATTTGCCACACAGTGGAAACAACACACCATTTACTGGGGGCTGGTATTTTTTTTTTTTTTTTAGTTAACCTGTGTAGTCACTTTTAAAATGTCTACCACGAAGTTGCCATTGTGGCTGGGTTTTTTGCCAGATTTCTTGTACTTTCAGGTGAATTCTGTTTCCTTTAAATATGAGGAGGTGGGTGGGAAATCTAGGCAAAATCTGAAGAACAACATTTAAATTTTGCACTGTTTTATCCATCAGCAACAACAACTATTTCAGTTCACTTCAGAACCCAAATCCATCCAGAAGAATGAAAGCAGTCACAGTGTCTGAGTTGTGTACTTACACCCCAGAAATCAAAGAAAAAAGCTACACAGTTAACATTAAAGCAAGCACAGAGGGCACACACCAGAAGTGGAGATTGAATACAGAAAGTTGGGTTTGGGGTTTGTTTGTAAATATGATCTGGTTTGGGGCAGAAACCACCTTTGAAATCGGAGATGAAAGAAACAAAAGAAGAGACGAGAGCCCGACCTGGAGATCCCACCTCATGCAAGGGAAAAGCGCAGAAGAGGCAGAGCTCAAGATTATTTTAGAAGTAACCCAGACAAAAAGTTATCTGAGCACAGACTGTCGCACAGAAGAAGCATGCCATACACATGAATGAGTTGTGAATATTGCTTTAAAAGTCCAGGACTGAAGAACTGTCTTTCTATCAGCCTCTTCATCTGTGTCGTGCTATTAGTGCACTGGCAGACAATGTTACGGGTTCGTTGGAAAAGCTCTCAGTTACACGATAGCCTCCCTTCTAATTTAATTCGTCAGACTTACAGAGGGACAAATGAAAGCCTAATTTTAGACCTCTCATCTGGTTTTGATATTAAACAAATAGATAAATATGTCAAAGCTCTTCTGGGTCACACAGTGTTCAGGGATCTCAGGGACAACTTCTATTAATCACACAGTCTAAGCTGGACAGATGCTCCCAAAGAAAATTATTTTTTGCGATAATTTGCACTTTTTTGCAGGCTGAGCCTTTTCCCCCTGTTCTTCAGAAGCACAGTCATTCCCAAAAAGCCAGCTTAGAGCCAGGTACGTTCAGGTCACAATCTTTTCTCTTTCAGCTTGGGCTTGGGTTCTTGCTTGAGGTCTTGAGACTACAAGTCCTTAGCAAGGCTAGAGGGGTACATTTTCTCATCAAAAGCTTCACTGATGTCAGTGGCACCAGCAGACGTGGGAAACTGCTCCTACTGCCCTATCTAGCTCTCTCCAGCTCCCAGGTTAGTTATGTTTTTCCTCCCTTTTGGGGGGCACTCCCTGTACAAGCTGTCCTGCGGTTCATGCTCCTGCCTGCCAGCCTGTTGGCGCCGGGGCTAGAAAGGGCTGGGAGAGCACAGGCAGCATCGACACCCCTGACCCTTCTGCCAACTATGGTGGTGGAAATTCAGCTCCAGACCCAGAGGTGACTCAAGGGTGCGTGGCTGTCCCTCCCTAAAGGGAACCTGAGCACCTCCATGTCGGTGAGGAAAGCAGGGCGAGACACCCAGGGGCGAGGGGGGACCCCACTTTCCTCCCCCGTGCCGCGTCAAGGAAAAGGGGAACGCTGGCCGAGCCG
>NW_010424134.1:0-376 GCF_000710305.1 Buceros rhinoceros silvestris | reverse complement strand
CCGCGTAAGGAAAAGGGGAACTGCGGCCGGAGCCGCTCTGCCTACCTCTGCCTGGTGATGAGGTTGATGTAGTGCCTCAGCGCCGAGTAGTATCTGGCCATGTCCTCTGCGGGGGCGTCCTCGCCGGGGTCTGGCCATGCCGTCGGCGGGGGCGTCCGCGCCGGGGCTGTCCGGTTTGGAGGGTTACGCCTCCGACAGCGTCCCCAGACAGACCAGCAGCGACAGGGCGAAAGTCAGCACCGACACCCACAGCCTCACGGTGCCCTGCATCTGCACGGTGGGGGAGGAGGGAGAAGAAGCGCTGTCAGCACCTGCCCGACGGCGGGAGCAGCGCGGCCGCCCCAGCGCGCCCCGTTCTTGGCCGCCCCGCGCCCCG
>NW_010424133.1:4520-4741 GCF_000710305.1 Buceros rhinoceros silvestris | reverse complement strand
AACAAGGAAGTTGTAGCTCAAACCAGGACAGAAACAGTCTTGTGCTGTTTGTTTTGCATCTTTGTAAAACCAAACCAGCTCTCTGGAATCATTTATAGAGCTGCTGCGACTTAAATGTGATACTCTTCACCATTTAAAACCGCAGTAACTAGTTTGCTTCTCTCTTTAACTAAATGACCTGAATCTGCTTTACTCTTGCTCCACACCAGTCCCATTCCTGC
>NW_010424133.1:0-4428 GCF_000710305.1 Buceros rhinoceros silvestris | reverse complement strand
TGCTGTCTGCCATGGAAGATTCAGAGCGGTGAGGCTTGGAAGTGCTGCAGCTCTGGCTGTCTAACGACACAGTTGTGGTCCACTCTGATTTCTCTTAGCCAGCATAGGACAATGCCAGTGAAGTGTGCCTTACCTCATCGACAATAGGAGCAACTTCCACTCCTGCCATGTGCAGGGATGCAAACCACTTTTATGCCAAATATAGCTATGATACCAGAACGCTGTAGTGGATGCTGCCCTGGTGCAGGGGTGTGCCAGCAAGGGCCCCTGAACAGGCACTGCTGAGCAGGCACGCCAGTTCCCAGAACAAAGCATCGCTGACAGCCCACTTGCTTTCTTGGAGGAGTGTTCATCTGGTCTCTGGGTGTGATTATGCACAGCACTGTTCGGACAATTTTCACCCTTGGTGTAAACCCTGCTCTGAGAAAAGCTGTAGCAGATGGTCTGTCCTCCCAGTCCTTTGAACTGCCTTCTGGAGGGGAGTAAGATACTACTCACAGAGCTTTTAAGATCATCTCTTTTGGGACATGGCTTACCATTTTTAGGTTGTGTTCTCTTACCTCTCGCTTTGGCTTGGGCTAGAGGAGGTTTACGCTGCTGAAACCAGGAAACGACGGTTTGGCTTTCAGGCAGCGTCTGTGCTACAGCAACAGATTCTCTGTTGAGAGCCTCTCTCTCGCCTTGGGAGAAGCTCATATTCCTGGCAGAGGCATCTTGCCTTACCTGCAAGGCAATTACGGGCTGTGCATCCAGTGAAACTCCTAGCATCAAGAGTTCAGTGTCTCGAGATACTGCTGGCCCCGGGTTCCCCTTGCTGTTCCAGCCTCTTGGAGGAGGCCTGCCTCTGCAACTAGCCTTTCTGCAGCACGCCAGGGCCTCTGTGTTCTTTCTCGTGGTTGACCCAGCTGCTTGCTCACCCAACCCCAGCAGGATGAGGGAGAGAATGGGAAAGGTAAAAGCAAGAAAACTCACGGATTGAGATGCAAGACTGGTTAATAGGTAAAATGAAGCTGCACAAACAAAGCAAAATATGGCATTTATTCACTGCTTTGCATCGGCAGGCAGAGCCTCGGCACGCTAACAGTTAATTGAGAAAGGTAAATGCCCTAACCACAAACGTTCCCCCTTTCTCATTGTTTCCCTGAGCTTTTAGGGCTGGGCACACCGCTATATGGTCTGGAGTATCCTTTTGGCCAGTCAGGGTGAGCTGTCCTGGCTGTGTCCCCTCGCAGTTTCTTACACGCCTCCAGCCTACTCCCTTGCAGGCGGCACAGAGCAGAAAGAAGCACAAAACCCCCTTCACGCTGGTAATCCTTGCCCAGCAATAACCAAAACATTGCTGCGATACCAAACTGATGGTCACAAAACCAAAACATAGCCCCATATAGGCTGTTCTGAAGACAATTATTTTGCATCCCAGCCAAAGCCTTTACAAAAAAGAAAACTTAGATCTTGCCACCCTTATCTGCTGAGATCTCCAACACCCAAATAAAAAACAGCTCTTAGAATCACAGAATGGTTTGGGTTGGAAAGGACCTTCAGGATCATCCAGTTTGAAAATCCTCTGCCATGGGCAGGGACAACTTCCATAGACCAGGTTGCTCAGAGTCCTGTCCAACCTGACCCTGAATGTTACCAGGGATGGGGCATCTACTGCCTCATCTGTAGGCAACCTGTTCCTGTGTTTCACCACCCTCATCATAAACAAAAACAAAAAAAATTATTCCTTAACTAACTACTTTATTCTTCTGGAAAATAATTGGTCAATTTTCATAAGCTGTAACACCAGGATGAAACAACCCTGCCATAAAAATTATGCCAATGACCAGTTTCTCTTGGAACCACTTGGTGAAAGACCAGACTTTAACAAGTCTATCAGGCTCAGATCGAGAGTAGTCATGTAGGTCTGTAGCTGCTGCTCTCCACATGGTACCACACGTTGGCCAAATTGCTTCCCACTTCCCCTGTCATGAAACGCTGGTCTCCAAGAGCAATCGGAAGGCAACCCTGCAGTATATGCATGACATAGACTGTGGCATCATCAATTCACGATCTCAGACAAATGTAGTGACCATGTGAAGTTGCCCTGAAAACCTTATTTCTCCCTCAAAACAAGGGGGCGATGTTGCTGCCTTCTTTTGCCCAGCACTGATTGCTTGATCGGTGTTTTGCTGGTCACCCACACCCCATCAAGTCTGCTTTGTACATTGTGCACAAGTATAACCATGCTTGTGGAAAAAGAGCAAAAAGCTCCTCAAAACAAGCTAAGTACTAGTGTCACAGCACATACATCAGTCCAGCTCATTCCCCTTCTGTTGTACGTGAGAGCTGGCACAGCTCTGTGTGAGCTGGCCCAGTTTAACAACACTAAACCAGTTTAAATAGTTCAACTATTCTGGAAGAATGCTTCATTAGTGACAAAAGATGGGCAGGTCTGTCAGGCACACGGAGAGACACCACCATTGGAAGAGTTTCTGGCTTGACAGAATTGCACTTTTTCAGGAATAATCTTGGCTTTGCCATGTGAAAATTGTTTCTGGGTAAGTAAATCCAAAGAGCTGGACATGCACTAAAGATAAGTTATTGCAGCAGCTTGTTATGATATTTAACAAACCACCTTAAATATTGGTCATTTAAAATCCAGAGGACACAGTCACACATAGCACAGAAAATCACCCGCCACTTTAGTTCTTGCTTTGGTAATACGAGTTTAGGAACAGGCCCAAGTCTGGAAGCCACCAGGCTGGCCAGCTCATTAAACTATCTCACTTGAAAATCTTTCCTGCTTTCCAAGTCAGAGAGAGAAAAATCGTAATTCATATTATCCTGAGGCTGGTGGTAGGTCATGAATTACCTGACGTTTGTTGTCTTTGTGCTGTAAGCTTACGTAGCCCTTTTGTTTAAAGTAGCCCCTCAGCTATTGAAATGTCATCGCTTGTGGTGAAATGGCCAAGAGCAACCCAACGTCCTTGAGTTGCCTATTAAGACAGAAAAAAAAAAAAAAAAATCACTTGGGTAAGCCTAGCCTTGAAATTCTGTCAACAGCTTTTAAAAATATAAATTATGCCATGAACGCCTTATATAAATTGCCTATTACATAACTGGAGTAATTAATTTCAACAAGCTTGCACACAGATTTGTGGGGTGGGAGGCTTTTCGCTATTAGTTCACACCAGTGAATGGAGATTGCTATGAGTCTGAAAGCAATTTTGATTGATAAAAAAGTGACAAACTGGGGGTTTGGACCCATAGCCTGAGGGATGAGTGAGGAAAAACCCCAAGTTTTAGCAACAAGGGAGAAAAAACCTTCACATCCAGTTTATATCTAACTAACTGACCATCCCTACCGTTTGTGTTATTTCAATGTGTGAGGACAGACGGACCGCAGGTTCCCCCAGACGTGTCCCTGCATGAGCTCCTCAGGGATGACGGCTCTGCTCTGCGCACTCGGGAGTGCAGTGGTACAGAGCCCTGCATGGCCGTCCCGTTTCCCTGGCACAGCCGGGTGCATCAGCGGTGTTTTAAAGGGAGTTGAACAGAATTTAGGAAGGTGGCTGGGAATCACGTTTACATGTTCATCTCTGTTTCTCTCCTCCTCCGTCTGACCAACAGTCTTCCATGTCTGCTGCATCTTATCTTCAACAACTGTGGAGAAGGGGTTTTTTTAGGACACCTTTATCAGTGTGTATTCAGTGTGCCCAGGTGGCCAAGAAGGCCAGCGGCATCCTGGCATGTACCAGGAACAGTGTGGCCAGCAGGAGGAGGGCAGTGATTGTCCCCCTGTACTCGGCACTGGTGAGGCCACACCTTGAATACTGTGTCCAGTTTTGGGCCCCTCACTTCAAGAAGGACATTGAGGTGCTGGAGCAGGTTTAGAGAAGGGCAATGAAGCTGCTGAAGGGTCTGGAGAGCAGGTCTTATGAGGAGCAGCTGAGAGAGCTGGTGCTGTTCAGTCTGGAGAAGAGGAGGCTGAGAGGAGACCTTATTGCTCTTTACAGCTACCTGAAAGGAGAGGTTGTAGTGAGGTGAGGGTTGGTGTCCCATATCACAGGTGACAGGATGAGAGGGAATGGCCTCAAATTATGCCAGGGGAGACCTAGGTTAGATATCAGGGAAAACTTCTTTACAGAGAGGGTTGTGAAGTGTTGGAACAGGGCTGCCCAGGGAGGTGGTGGAGTCCCCATCCCTGGAGGTGTTTAAAAGCCGTGTGGATTTGGTGCTGAGGGACATGGTGTAGGGACTCTGGCAGTGCAGGGTGAATGGTTGGGCTTGATGATCTTAAAGGTCTCTTCCAGCCAGAAGATTCTATGTGTCTATGACCCTATGGAGGCGCACTACAGAGCCTCCAAGCCCCTGGTGACAAGCAGCTCAGCAGCTGCAGGACTGTGTCATTGCTGTCTTTCACACAACTGGTGAGGGGATTTGGAG
>NW_010424132.1:1845-2213 GCF_000710305.1 Buceros rhinoceros silvestris | reverse complement strand
ATCAAAAGAAAAAAAGTCAGAAGCAAGGGAAGATGGGTGTGCTTCGTGGTCTCACCTGGAACCGAACAAAGAGAATGCTTTAGAAAGAAAAAGGAAATAAATACAGTTCTTGGTGATGATTTTTACTAGCCCTCCCTACAGGTTGGGACTGCAGCCCACCACTACAGAGAGCTGGGCTCCGGGACTCAGACTAGACAGTAACTACCTGAACATCAGGAAAAGTGAGCCAAACCAGGGCTCGTTTTACAGGCAGGGAAGGGACGTACGCCAAGGCCAATAATGGTGTGGGCAACCCCACAGACATACAGCAGAGATGGCTGGTGTTGGTGCCCACAGCCCAGCTCTCCAGCCCCTGTGTGAGAAGCCAG
>NW_010424132.1:0-1760 GCF_000710305.1 Buceros rhinoceros silvestris | reverse complement strand
AGCAGAGAGGCGTGGGGTGGGTGCCCACAGCCCGGCTCCCCAGCCCCTGTGTGAGAAGCCAGTGTGTGTTGGAAGTCTCAAAAGCAAATATTAAGGTTATGGCTGGGTTCTTCCTGCTCCCTAATGAACTAAAGCTCATTAGCTTAAACAGCAGTGGCAAACGTTCTCACAGCTTGTCCCCACCAGCAAACCTCATGGTAGGTCAGAGCCACGTGTTTTACTCGGCAGCTGGGGGCTGGGCTGGGCTGGGCTGGGCTGGCTGCATGCAACAGGTTGGGCACTGGGGGTCAGTGGAGAGGTCAGTCAGTCTTTTGCTTTTGCTAATGGTAGCACCAGTTTGAAACTCCACCTCCTGTTCCCTGGTCCTAGATTTATGAAGATAATTCCTCAGCGTTTCATGTCAGAGCTTCTTAGTTACCACCTCACTCTTCAGCAGGCTCTGTTGCCACAAGAGCAGTGCTGGCAGAGCTTCCCCAAACCTCTGGTGGCCTTGGTAACCTGGCAGATGGGAAGTGACTTGAGAATGACTGAAGAGATTAGTCCTCCCCTCCTTTAAGCTTTGTAAGGACCGTCTGGACACGTGGCAGCAAATGGTTAGATGGCTCGCTCAGCCTTTCCAGAGAGTCTTTTTCTTCAAACGATGAGTGAGCCAGTACTGTGAGAGGCTCCAGGGATTCTCCTTGCACTCTCCTCGTGAACATCACCTCAGAGTGGGGTGGGCCCAGAAAGCTCCAAACCGCCAGCGAAGCTCCTGGAGCAAAGAGCTGTGAGGCAGGCTGCTGCCGAGCAGCCGGGACACGAGGCTGTGGGCATGGTGCAGGGCCAGGCCTGCTGACTCACCCCGTGACTCCGAACTAGGACTTGCTGACGTTCTCATATATGACATCGCTGATGCAGAACTGCTGCTTCTTCTTTTGCCACATCAGTTGCACACACTGGTGAATAAAAATGTATTGTTCCTGCAAGAGAAGACCCAATGAGTGGCACCCCAGAAAGCATGACGAGAACCCAGACAGTGAAACGGTTTGATAGTTTTCAGCAAGAGCCTGCACAGCTTCTCTTCTCCCCCTCCTCAGCCCCTCACAAGGCACAGTGAGGTGTCTGCTCCAAAATAACAGCCCACAACTGTAACAGATACACCCTGTAGAGAGAGGTGGGGGGAGAGGGTTCAGCTGGATCTGAGCTAAGCGCTTTATCCTTTATGAAAAGGAGTCAGTTCCCAGAAAGGCACCTGACTGCTCCATGTGCAACAGAAGGCATCCCTGGCACATACACACCTGAAGTACTTTAACGAACTTCACATTCCCTAGTGCTTGAATTCTCTACCAACAAAAAGCTGGAACCTGATTTTGCTCACAGAGCCGTCAGTTATTAACAGGGGAGTTCCCAAGCCCTGCGCAAAGGACGCTGTAGGTAAGCTGGGTCCATCGACCACATGCACTGGTCCGTTGGGGGACTGGTTTTTGTGCAACAGGACTGCGGTGATCTTTGGGTTCAGTTTTGCCAGGGACTGGCTTTTCTAAGCGGTATCATCACACAGGTTAAAGACTGTAATTCAATTCAGAATGACCTTAACTGACGACTTCTAGATTTCAAAGAGACAGAAGGCAAACCATGACGAGTCCTCACAAGAAGCTGTACGTGCACTAGGCACAGGGAGCAAGTGGGTCTCGAGCAAAAACAACTGTCCCAAAACCTGAGTTGGCATTTCAGCCCCTGTCCCCAGCCATCTGCTGACGCCAGCAGATACCGAGGTGAGT
>NW_010424131.1:935-1380 GCF_000710305.1 Buceros rhinoceros silvestris | reverse complement strand
GCTGTCAGGCCGCAAAGTGACGTACCGGGAACACACAGGGGCCGCGGTTTTCTGGGGATTGTGGGTGTTCTACCATTACAACCCAGTATGACCAGCCCTCAGCTGGTTTCCTCAGCCCCGGCACAGGAAAGCGTGGGGACTGCGGGTCTCCTGGGACACGGCAGCTCAGGGAAGGGCAGTCAGGGCTTCCAGAAAGCTTTACGGGCAGACTGAAAGAGCCAGCGGCCTCTATCCTCATCCCGTCCCAGGTCGCTCTGTTCTCCTCCCCGCTCTCCTCTGGGAAGGGGTCCCAGTGCCACCCTGTCCCAAGACCCCCTCACGAGGAAGCTCCCGTGGGGCCCAGCTTCCCAAAGAGAGCCCCTGGAGGTGACATCCCCAGGCGTGCCACGCCGAGGCGATGCCAACCATCTGGAAGCCTGTTCTGGAGGAGCAGGAGCACCTTCCG
>NW_010424131.1:401-753 GCF_000710305.1 Buceros rhinoceros silvestris | reverse complement strand
CACCCAAGCGATCGGGCACGTCGCCGCCCTCGCCCTGCGGGTCCGCTTTCTTGTAGGCGTTGCCGGCGTCCACGAAGCTGGTGGCCGAGTCGTGTTTGCTCTGCAGCTGCATGTGCAGCTTGGCCGCCTGGCAGAAGGCGTTTCCTGCAGCTGCGAGAGAAGCACCACGAGCCCGTGGATCCCCGGCCCCGGGGACGGGTGGCATCGCCGCAGAGCCGGCACCCAGAGAGATGGAGGAAGGCAACACCCCCCACGCTGCGGGAACCCCAAAGCGAACCTCACGGAGCTCTGCACGGGCAAGTGCAGGGTCCTGCCCCGGGGAGGAACGACCCCGGCACCAGGGCAGGGGAGA
>NW_010424131.1:0-215 GCF_000710305.1 Buceros rhinoceros silvestris | reverse complement strand
CCGAGGGGACCAGCCCCCTGCCCCGATGTCAAAGGCAGCCAGTGGTGTCCTGGGCGCAGGGAGAGGGACCAGCAGGTCGGGGGGGCTCTGCCCCCCTCTGCTCTGCCCCAGTGAGGCCACATCTGGGCTGCTGAGCCCCGTGCCGGGCTCCCAGCTCAGGGGAGACAAGGAGCTACTGCAGAGCCCAGGGGAGGCTGCGAGGATGAGGAGGGGCT
>NW_010424130.1:0-2031 GCF_000710305.1 Buceros rhinoceros silvestris | reverse complement strand
CAAAGTTTTCAGTCCGAGAAAAACTTCTCCTGGAGCAAAAACTCTATGCAGTAATGTAGTCCTTCTTCCTCCTGGGTAGCTGGGAGGAGACTTGAGTTTACCAGGGGGAAAATCCCAAGGCTTCCGGCTCTCCTCATCTGTGGAGCGGGATATGGACCAGACCTTCAGGAAATGCTTGTGGGTTTCCCCGTGTTGCATGCGGGAGCTCCATGCTAAGCATCTAAGACCTCATCACTTTTTCCCTTGCCAGCAGCTTCTGTCCTCTTAGTGCAGGATTTGGGGGCTTACGTCAAATTTTTTTTACCCCTTATCAGGTTAAACTCAGTCCAAATCTACCCTCCCCCCTTCCCCCCCGGTAATCGGCAGAGCGGAAAGGTCTACCTGCTTCGCAGAAGGAATCTTTTTACTGCTCCAGGCGTATTAAGGTAACTGTGGATGTTTTTCTCTCTCTGCTGAAAAGTCTCTCAGTCCTGGGGTGGAAAATGAAAAAAAAAAAAAAAAAGGGCTTGGCTCATGTGGGCGTGACCCCCTGGCTGGGAAGGAAGAAGCCCAGCTAAACCTGCTGTCAGTAAACAGCAGGAGGCGTGTTGTTTAGGAGGAGAGAGAGAGGTTGCGTCAATGGGTGGTTGGAAAGCCGGCTCATCTCTGAGCAGGAGAGCGAACTTGAAACCAATCCAAGCAAGGTACGTAATATAACTCAGAAACTATAAATACATGTGATACGGGAGAAACTGCGCAGTTAGAATTTGTAGTGTGTAGGTGCTGCAGCAGCTTGCTGCAGTTGTATCTTAATAAAGGCCTTTGTGCACACAAGGTGTTGTTGCATTGTCCGCCCCGAATATTTGCGACGTGTGATTTACCCCTACAGGCTCAGCCTGGGGAAGTGTCTCAAACTCAGCTTTTTATGCACTTATTCACGAAGGCGTGCCTGAAATATCTCCACCCCCAATCAGGGAGCAAAGAGGGTTGGTGCTTCTCTTCCCAAAAGTCATGAGAAAACTTTTCCCGCAGTTTGGGGGGAAGGAGAAGGGGAAACAAAGAATCTCACCCCCCACCTATGCCATCTTAACCTGTCACATCAATCAATGATAATAAGATTTGAGGGCTATATAAACCATTAAGTGAATGTTATTATTCAATTCTGCCTAGTGAAAAATTAGGTGATTTAGAGGTATGCATGCAAAACAATGGTTAGAGAGGATTTCTTAATTGGTTCAGGGGTTTTTTTTAGTCTCTTTATTTGGGACATTTTCATTACTAAATTGGTGTTTTGGGACTCAGTTTTGGCAGACACTCAGTTGTCATAGGGTTTTGGATGCTAGAGTTATGCAAAACCTGACAGGATAAGGTTCCTAATTATTAAAAGATCATATTGATTTTTTCAATAGCAAACAGCAACTAACAAAGAAGTATTCATTCTGTGAGCTGTGTAGAGAAAAATAAAATAATTTTTTTCAGAAAACCTCATATATTTTTAAGTAATGATAGTCTGGAGGTTTAAAATAATTTAAGCTGAACAAATAACATTTCCTAGGTGGTACTGTTGTGTCTATATTATCATTGCACAGGTATCATAAGAGTTCCTAAAGTATTTAGTATTTTCCTACTGACATCAGTATTGAAATTTCTTTGACTTCAATAAGATCAGAGTTAGCACCACAGAATTACTTTGAAAATGTCATTCTATAGGTCTGTGGTCTCCCAAATTTTTTAATGCAAAAATTTCTGTTAATGTCATCTTGATTTTCCAGATGCAAAAGAACAATATAAAGAAAATCTACAGTAGAATTATTTGGTACATTTCAAAGACATACAAAAAATTAGCGTGAATTAAACAGACGTTTTTTACTGTTCACTGCACATTTTAATTGGCTATTGAGCCTGATTTTGCTTTGCTGGAAGTCAATGAGTTTTCCTTCCCTGGCAGTGGAAACAGGAGAAAGTCATTAGCTGTCTATAGAGAGAATCAAGAATGATCAGGAATAGAATGGCTGAATTTTGAAATAAGCATGAAATTTTCAAGAGTCTATC
>NW_010424129.1:50664-63638 GCF_000710305.1 Buceros rhinoceros silvestris | reverse complement strand
GCCCTCGCACCAAGTGCTTCTGCTGTTGGGAGAAAGTCTCCACTCGATCGGGGTCCTGGCGTCCTGCTCGGCCCTAAGGGAGGGCAGGTGCCGGCCGTGCCTAGGGCTGATGGACCGACATCTCCACGGTTTCCTGCCTGCCTTTCCTGCCTGTCGCGGTCACGGGTCCGCGGTCACGGGTCCGACGGCTCTTGGCGTGGGTGTTGCTGTTTCAGAGCATCTCCACACCATCTCCACACCATCATCGCACCAACTTGCAACCAGGCCCTCGTTTTACCGCTGTTCTAACTTCAGGCAGAGCACCCAAAGCCAGCGAGAACACCCCATATCTGGGTCGCTGCAGCTCAAGGGACAGAGATGAAGCAGGTGCTAGAAAAAAATCACGTTTTGTTGCTTGAAATTACTGGAGGAGGGCCCCTGGCACAGCTTCTCCCGGGCACTGCTTTGTTCTGCTCGTTGATGCCATCCACGAAGTCGGTTTGTTTTTACAGTGCAGGCAAACGAAGCTGCGTGAGGTTCGTGCAGCTCTGTCGAGGCAGCGTCAGGGTTGCTCAGGTCCACCCAGAGGTAGGAACAGAGCTGTGCTTTGGAAGAGGAGCTTAGCTGAGCCCAGAAGAGCCTGGGCTGGGTCTTATGGGCAACAGAAAGAGCCAGGACAGTAGGACAAATTTTTGTAAAGCAAGAGCTTTAGAGGGGCTGTAAACCATCCTGTTAAATCTGCTCTCAGACATCAAGGGGTGACTTTCCCTCACAGCTGGGTTCTTAGCCATTGTTTCTGATCAGGGTAATTTTCTAAGAGGGCTCATCTGTGGCAGCGAGGCTCGTGTGAAATGGGTGGCATAGCCTGAACCAATCTCGGATCCCTGCGTCCACTCTCATCTCCCTGAGGCTTTCTTGTCTCACAGCTTGGAGAGGAAGCTCGGTCTGTTCATAACAGAACGGCATGTGTAGGCAGCTGGAAATTCTGTGGGAGCTCAGCGGCAATCAATGGCTTTTGCCGTCTCATTTCCACCTGCCTGAGCAATCACCAGAGATGTTCCACTTGCTGTGATGTTCTGGTCCTGGACTTCCCCGAAAAGGAAATCAGCGTGTTTGGGTGCAGCATCCTTTACTTCATCACTGTTTATCCCAGGTAGCTCATGGAAATTACTAACACATGAAGAAGACCATCAACCTTCCACTGCTCACTCAGCGGTTCCTCTTCCCTGACTCGTGAATGTGACTCATGAGCCTGACTCTAAAGTTAAAACCAAGAGCTGCAATCCTCGCTTCTCACATCCTTCCACCCACCTTCCTGGGACCTGCCCTCCACTGGGACCACGCCGAGGTCAGGAAGAACTGGCAGTCGCCTCATCTCAGGAGCTGAACCTGGTGGATGAGCCTGTCCAGGGTCTGGGCTGTGCTGATGCCTGGAGGCATCAAGGGATTAGGATGTTTGCTTTGGTTCCAGGCCCTGACTCCGGGTCGGGTTTGAGCTACAGGGTGTTTTCCTTTGCCTTCCGTGTCCCAGACTGGTGGGTCTGCCAAGATCCCACTTTGCTTCATTTGATGAGAGGGGCGTCACAACTTGGGCTTATTTGTGCTGTGCTGATACAGTTTACGCCGTCCCGCTCCCGCACTGCAAATGCCTCTGACAGCTTCCTGTTGTGGTTTCCTGCCTTGACTAAACCCCCTTGCACAGCCTGCTCTCCCTTCCTGTTCTCATCAGGGCCATTGCTGGGCTTCGTGAAGGCAACAAACAGGTTGAGAATCACAGAATCACCTTGTTGGGAGAGACCTTTAAGATCGTCGAGTCCAGTTGTTCCCCCTGCACTGCCAGGGTCCCTGAACCATGTCCCTCAGCAGCACACCCACACGTCTGTTAAACCCCTCCAGGGATGGGGACTCCACCACCCCTGTGGGAGCAGTGGCTGGTTGCCATAAATGCAGCTGCCTGCAGGGCTTTGCTGTCCTGGGCTGTGCAGAGCAGGGTGCACTCAGCAGAACGGTTTCTCCTGACCCCAGTCCCATTCCTGCCTGCACAGGACACACGCCCAGCCGAGCCCTTCCCAGCTCCGCTGGTCCCGGAGGCTGGCAGGAGGCAGCTGAGCGGGCTGGAGCAGGGCTGACCACCAGCCCAGGCACAGCTCCAGCTCAGCCTGAGAGCAGAGGCTCTTTCTGGACCTGCACAGTGGGCTCAACCCATCAGCAAGTGACTTCTCCCGTCATGTTCAGAAAAGAGAGTTACGTTGGGAAGGATCGGGGCACAAACCCAGCGCGCTGCCCAAAGAGCCGGTGTTTTTCTTTACTCCGAATGCGAGTGACACATTAGCGGAAAATGCGGATGCGGGCAAACACTCTGTTTTTTTTGGGGTCAGCATCTGCGCAAGCAAAGATCATGCTCCAGGGAACAAATGAGACCCTTCGAATGTGATAAAGTTTCCATGAATCGCTGGCTTCTCTTTGTGGGTGGGATTTTAGATGATTCGAGAACTGTAGCTCTTTGGCAGAAGGGGCTCTGCAGTGACTCGGGCAGCAGAGCGCCGCTTCTCGCTGGATTCTCGCCGCGAGCTGGTGCTGCAGCAGCACGGCGGTAGGTTCGCTTCTGGTTTTAGGCTTTTTTGAACAGGGATCTCCAGTAAATGCTCACATGTTGCACCTCAACAGAGACAGTGGGATTAAACTCACCTTCGGTGATGGCTGGTCACGTCTGAGCTCCAGCTTTCTCTGGAGCACGCGCACGATGTAGAAATGGGAACTGCCAAGTGGGATCAGAGCATCGGCTGAATTCAGAGACCAGCCAGAGTCAAATTTATCAAGAGACGCGTAAAGGAAAGTTTCTTCACGTTCCCGTCAATTGATGGTTAATGTCTGCCCAGAAGCACTTGGGTTTATCTTCATCTCCGTGTGCTGTGGTCGGTGTAACTCTGCATCTAGACGTTTCTGAGACATTTAATATCCATCTTGTGTTTTAATCTTATTGCATTTAAGATATTGGCCTTATATAACCTCACGGCAAAACTAATTTATTTAGAGAGGTGAAAGAGTTTCCTTGTACTGTGAACAGGACTGGAGAGAAAATGGTAGGAAGTCGAAGCTCAAAACTTCGGGATGGGTGTAATAAGCACGTTTTTGATAGCGAAGGTAATGAACCATTGGAACAATTTGCTGCAGGATTCGGTTCTCTGTTGCTTGAGATGTTTAAATCAAGATTGGATGGATTTTGTTTTACTTTCTAGCTTCATTCAGGATGTTGTAGAGGCATCATTGTGGGATCCTCTGGCTGGGGATAGGAATGTACCCATGGCTACTCTCCGTGCGACGTTTGAAATGACCCTACCGATAGTTAGCCAAGGGCTGAGGGACCTCTAGGCAGAGGAGCCTGAATCCTAATTAAATGTTTTTGCAAAATTATATGTTAATGAAGGATTTTGCTTCTCTCCTCCAGACCAAGCAACTGCAGCGCGTAAGCTGGCCCAAACCGTCCTGGTAAGCGTGGAGAGATGCCGGATGCTGCTGCCCACCTGCCCTTTTACTACGGCAGCATTTCCCGGTCAGAAGCGGAGGAGCACCTCAAGCTGGCGGGGATGTCGGATGGCCTGTTCCTGCTGCGGCAATGCCTGCGCAGCCTGGGCGGGTACGTCCTCTCCATGGTCTACAACCTCCAGTTCTACCATTACGGCATCGAGCGCCAGATGAACGGTACCTACGCCATCGCGGGGGGCAAAGCGCACTGCGGGCCGGAGGAGCTCTGCGAGTTTTACTCCAAGGATGCCGACGGGCTCTGCTGCACCCTCCGCAAGCCCTGCAACCGCCCCAGCGGTGTGGAGCCCCAGGCCGGTGTCTTCGACAACATGAGGAACAATATGGTGCGCGAGTATGTCCGGCAGACGTGGAAACTAGAGGTACTGGCCATCGCTAAGGGTGGTGTGGGGCTGTCGAGGAGGGCTCCAGGGGGGTTGCTGTCGCTTGCTGCCCTGACGACCTCTGTCGCTGTCATCCCCTTTTACAGCATGGTAAAGCAAGTCACAGAATCAGAGAATCATCTGGTTGGAAGAGACCTTTAAGATCACCGAGTCCAACTGTTCACCCTGCACTGCCAGGGTCCCTGAATCACGTCCCTCAGCACCACTTCCACACGTCTGTTAAACCCCTCCAGGGATGGGGACTCCACCACCTCCCTGGGCAGCCTGTTCCAAGGCTTCACAGCCCTCTCTGTAAAGAAATTCTTCCTAATATCCAACCTCAGTCTCTCCCGGCACAACTGAAGGCCGGTTCCTCTCATCCTGTCTCTTGTTCCTGGGAGAAGAGACCGACCCCCATCTCGCTACAACCTCCTGACAGGGAGTTGTGGGGAGCAATAAGGTGTCCTCTGAGCTTCCTCTTCTCCAGGCTGAACCCCCCCAGTTCCCTCAGCCACTCTTGTTCTCTAGACCCTGCCCTTCTCCATGGAGGCTGCTGGCAGTTAGAGCAGCTTCAATCTCCCCCTTTTCCAGTGAAACACCTTCCCGAGCCTTCAGACTCTTCCTCTGAAGAGCTGGTGGTGTGTCTGCTCTGCAGGGACTCACTCGAGAACTCACTGCAAGCAGTTCCCCTGTGCCGTTTGCTCCTCTGCAGCACATGGGACACTCGCTGCCGCTGGACCGGGCTGTCCCTGGGAGGTGCCTGTGTCCCCAGAACACGGTGCTGAAGGTGCAGTGAAACCAGACTTAGAATCTGGCTCAGGTTGTCCTCATCCTGTGAAGCCAGTGGAGGTTTTACCTCTAAGATTGGGGTACTGGGTACTGGATCACGTCTGTCTGTCATTTAAATTTCAAAATAGCTACAGACAGGTTCCTGCATTTTAGTGCAGGCTGGAATATATGTAATATATATACAAGGCAAAACTGTAATTGTCACACTGGCTGCTGCATAATTAATTTCCTTCTGCCTGCTGTCACCTTGATGGTGGCTACTCAGCCTAGTCCTCACATGGCTCCTTATGGAGCTTAAATCTGGCCTGTTTTAGACCAAAAGTTCTCCAGAGAAGGAGGCGTTCGCTGGGTTTCCCCGTGGAGCCGGGCTGGGGACTCTGTGACATAACACAAAGGACATTGCCACCTACTGGCAAATGAAAACCTGCGCTCCTTTATGAAAGGTACGGGGCCAGCAGAATGAGTTTGGGGTCTCCCACATGATTTCCAGACTGCAGCGCTCCTGACAAGTCGAGGTGTCTGGGGACAGTGAGCAGCCAGGCAGGAGATCACCAGAAAGAGGTCCCGCTCTCCCAGGAAGGCGGGGCTGAGGCACCCCTGATGTCAGGAACCCCGTATGCACAGGATGACTCCGTGGGTTGACTCCTCTCTTCCCTCACCAGCGAGTCACTGGACTTCAGCTGGATTCAAGGGATGGGACCAGTTTGGATAAGCAGGAATTCTGTTCTGCAGCAGAACGGAGCTCAACCCACCATTGCTATAGGCACGACTAAGGCCACAGGCACTTCAGTTACGAGACCTTCCGAGTTTGCTGTGTCATCTGCCCAAAAGGGTGCAAAATGAACTGTGCCGAAGCCATGCGACAGTGCAGCAGAGTGGCAGGAGGTCTCACTTCTCACTCTTTTCCAGGGAGATGCCCTCGAACAGGCCATCATAAGCCAGGCTCCACAGGTGGAGAAGCTCATTGCCACCACGGCCCATGAGAGGATGCCCTGGTACCATGGCACCATCACCCGGGAGGAAGCTGAACGGAGACTCTACTCAGGGGCACAACCTGATGGGAAGTTCCTGTGAGTATGAAAACCCCGGCAGATGCTGAGGATCCCTGGACTTTCTTACCATTTCCCCACCTCCACTACCCCGCAGTTACTTGTTTCACATGGCAGATCCTCAATTTCGAGCTTTCTTCATTCCACACGTTTAAATATATCTATTAAATATGCTTGTAAGTGCATGGGATGATATGAGATACAGGGTTCAGTGGGTGGAGACGTGTGACACATCGACAATGTATGGCCAATAAAATACAGGAGAAAGCGTCTGCTCTACACCTCTGCTGACGTGAGACAGCCCTTAATTGAATTATCTCCTGAATGAGTCAAGGAAAGAAAGAATTAGCTGGGGAGGGTGGAGGAGAGGGGCAGGAGACTGAAGGTGACGGGTGGCTCCTCAGCCTCTGCAGAGGGGTGTTGGGAAGGTGACAATTCCAACCACGGAGTGCAGCGTCACCTTACCACGAGTCCACCCAGCAACCCCCCGCCACTGCAGCCACGCTGAAAGCTAGAGCTGCTTTTGATAGTTCTCCTTCCTAACAGGCTGCGAGAAAGGAAGGAAAGCAGCACCTACGCCCTCTCCCTCGTCTACGGCAAGACAGTCTATCACTACCGGATAGACCTGGACAAATCCGGCAAGTACGCCATCCCCGAGGGGACCAAGTTCGACACGCTCTGGCAGGTACCGTGCTGTGGGGCGCTGACCACTCGTGTCCTAACAAAGCAAAGGCACATTTCCCTCCTTACAGCTGCCCGTGCCTTGAGGGGGCAGTTCTATGGCCAGGCTCCCACTTGCAGATGAAATCGGAGCCAGACGGCAGGGGAAGAGAAAGCCTTGTCTCCCTGCAGTCCGTGGCCAGGGGCTGGGCTGGTCGTCTCCAGCCCCAGTCAAGTCCCACTGTGCTTGAACTGGGGGTTGCTGCAGGAAAAAACTGCCTGGGATCCACAGACCTAACTCGGGAGTTCCTCGGAGTAAGCAAAAGGTTTCTGTCAGACTTTATCGAACACAACACGACTTCAAAACCTTTCTGGCTGGGACAACAATCCCATTCCCGGGAAAGTGCCCAGCCCAGCTCTCCGAGTGGAGATTTTCCTTTTGTCTTTCTTGGGTCCTTATCTAACTTCCCAAATTCTTCCCAGCTCTGGCCAATATCCAGATATGCAAGAGCCTAGAGTGCATAGACAGGAGAAGAGAGAAAGAAAGAGGCTGGTCCCTGTCTGCTGTAAATCTGAGAGAAATCATTACCATGAGCCACACAAGTTGCTGGCAAAAAGAAGATTATTTTATCCTCACTGTCACCTCTTTTTCCTCTGATTCCTTTCCCAGCTGGTGGAGTACCTAAAGCTCAAACCAGACGGGCTGATTTTCTACCTGAGGGAAGCCTGTCCCAACCCCAACATGCCAGGTGAGCTGACATCTCTCAGTGCCATCCCTGGCCTCTGGTCACCACCAGAGGGGCCAGTCTGAGCAGTGCCAACCCAAGTCTCCTTTGTGGTGTCCAGCCTTGCTCAGACCACGATGATGAGGGAACGGTGAGGTCTCTGCTCCTCTGGCAGACTGAGCAAGACTCACATCATGTTGTCTGCTGCACGTGGCCACTCTTCAGGCCTGGCCTAGGGTGGCCTAAAGGCAGGAGTGGTGGGGAGAATCAGTGCTCCAAATGATTAGGGGCAAAACAAATGGCTTCTGAAAAATGAGCTGCCTTTTAGGCAGCAGAAAACACGTCCTGCAAGTCTGGCTCCTGGTGGGTCACTTGAGCTGAACACTCAAAACCATGGGTCAATTTGTCCTGGTCCAAGTGTCACAATCGTCACTTCAGAGCCTGCCCCTGGGACCCTCGCTCTCCTGGGCAGGGGGCTCTGCGTTACAGCTCAGCCAGCCCCTGCTCTGGGACTGATGGAGGCTGCGGGGTGCTCCAGTGGGCCCACACCTCCCCTGAGGGCTGGTCTGGGAATAACACCCACATCCAGACATGTTTCCTCACCTTCTTTGGCTAAAGCTGCAGAATCTGTCCTTTGGGGGAGGAGGGGATGAGGTACAGGCACCCACACAGTCCTTCTAGGTCTGATGCTCTGATCCTGCCTGGGGCACAAGCAGACTCTTCATAACAACCTCTCTCTCCTGATTCACAGCATCTGCAGCGCCCGCTCCACCAACCCACCCCTCCGTGAGCGTAAGTTTTGGGAAGGGGCTGTTTTATTGATACCTCAGTGGTTTAATTGTACTGCATTTCAGGCTTGCCGATCAAACTCTGCTCTCCAAACTGCTCTCCTCTGAAACTCAGTAACTCAAGTGGAATATATTAAGCCCAGCTGCAATGTTGTCCCCTTTCCAGCTTGGATGGGGACAAGGCATAGCTGGGCGCAGCCACCATTAGAGCTGAAAATGGTTTCCATTCACACCGCGCTCCCTGCAGCCTGGGGGCCTGTCCTTGGGGACCCTCCTGCCCCCTGCTCTCCTGCCAGGCAGGAGCGAGGAGGACAGGGCTGGATCCTGGGAACGCTCAGCCTTGCTGCTGGACGCTGGCCACCGGCCAGGTCTTTGTGGTCCCTCTGCGTCCCCGGCCTCAGGGAACGTCTGCGCTCAGTCGCTGCTCCGAGTGCCGAGCAGTGTTGAAACCAGTCGGTTTGGGCTGCACCAGCAGCCCATCCCAGAGCCCAGCAAAGGCTAAATAAAGGTCTGAACATTCACCCATCTTCTTAGAGAGCTTTCACAATCCGTGGTGGGTTCCGTGTTGCGAGCTGAGCTGCCTCCAGGCTTCCCTTCGCTCGCTGTCTCAGAGCAAGCTGCAGATGGTGATCCCAGAGACTTGTCACACTGGGATGGGCAACGCAGAGGGGATGGAGAGCTAAACACAGCGCTGTGTGTGTGTCCCTCACCGCTCAGACACACACAGAGCCCTCAGCACCTCACCCTGCCCAGCCCGTGGGGCTCCCGGAGGGTGATGCTTCATGCCGGCTCCACGGCACTGAGTTCCCCCCGGCTCCAATCCCCACAGTGCAGCTGCAGGGCGGCACAGCTGGAGAAGCCAGCTTGGTACCGCTCCAATCTTTTGAGCCCACCCCGGGGCCTTTCAGAAGGAATCACCGGCTGGGGCTCTGCTGGCCTGTGGGGTTCCCTGTCCCTCTCCTCTCCCATTTCAAACTGAAGCATTTTCCCCTGGCTCTTTTATGCACTTTATCCCCATTTCTTTTCCAGAGACACCTGGGACCTCTCAATGCAGATGGATACACACCAGAGCCTGTGGGTGAGCGTCTCGGGAGATAGGACCTGGGGATGCCACAGGAGCCATGGGGGCCACCTGACACATCTAGATCACTTTCTGGTCCAAGAGCCTGCTACAAAGCCTCTTTCTTACAAAGGCACCCAGGAACATCCCAGTCGTTTCAGGGTCCTGAGACAAGAATGTTGCAAAACCGTTTGCCCACACTCTCAGTAAATCAAGTCCTGCCCAATTCCCCATCGTACCCAGTAAATTAAGCCCTGTCCTACTCCACATCTTCCATCCTGCCTACTAAACCCTCCGTGCATTCAGTTATGTTTCATGGGGTGAAGTCATGTGCACACCCAGGTCCTGCCGGGTCCGATATGTGGCGTGGGAATGCTCAGACCTGTCTCCCCACGCTGCCTCCTTCAGCAGCTGTAACTAGGAGAGGCCATGGGTCAAGAAAGGAAGGGAGATGCCCGGGAGGGAGGTTTGAATGCTGGAGCTTGAAGGAGATTGGCCAAGAGACTAGAGAAACCCTTCTCCATCAGGGAGAGAGGGAGGGATGGGGAAGGTCATGTTGTTTATTGTTGTACTGTATCTCTCGGGAAGGTGCAGGAAATTCACGCCTGCTACCCATGGACACCAGCGTCTACGAGAGCCCGTACAGTGACCCTGAGGAACTGAAGGATAAGAAACTTTTCCTGAAGAGGGACCACCTGATGATCGATGAAGTGGAACTGGGGGCAGGAAACTTTGGCTGTGTCAAGAAAGGAGTCTACAAAATGAGGAAGTGAGTGCTGCCCTGAAGGGTGCTGGAGAGGGTGCTCCGGGCTGAGCTCAGCCATGGCCCCAGCTGTCCCGTTTCTAGCTGGATGGACCCTAAAGTGATGATGGGGTGGAAGTATGACAGATACTCTGGAAGGTCAGTGATGACCTTCCACAGACATTCAAGGGCAGCCTCGTTGCCCTGAGCATCACCTACACTGCACGCTCCTGGGTATAAGACTGAAGGCATTTCCTGGGCTCAGAGGAGGTCTCCTGAGATCATCTTGGTCCATGTCAGGCCAAAGGTGTTGGACTGAGATTTGCCATGCTTGGCTCAACATCACAGGTTGTCTGAGTCCACAAAGATGCCCTTGGCCCATGTTGTGCCCGAGTTTCCGCCTTGAAAAATGGCACCAATGATGCAGATCTCAGTGTTAGGTGATGCACCATCAGGCCTATGCATGGTAAATTCTGGCCTACACTTATAAGCGTGAGGGGATCGTTTTCCCTTTGGCCGTCTAGCAGGCCTGGGATACCAGGACTTTGCAGGACTTCGCCAAAACGGAATACCGAGATTGCCATTGAGAGACCAAACAGTACCACACGAGAAGTGATTTGCATTCCTGGCTGTGACACACTGGTCCAGCTGCTGTTCGGTTCATCCCATGTGTGTTCCTCTTGCACCCTGTGCAGGAAGCAGATCGATGTGGCCATAAAGGTACTGAAAAGCAACAACGAGAAAACAGTGAAGGATGAAATGATGAAGGAAGCCCAGATCATGCATCAGCTGGACAACCCCTACATTGTCCGCATGATTGGGGTCTGCGAGGCAGAGTCCCTGATGCTCGTGATGGAGATGGCTTCTGGAGGGCCGCTCAACAAGTTCTTGTCTTCCAAGAAGTGAGTAGTGACTAAAATGTGGCTGGCTGATCTTCTGCTCTTCCCATCAAACTCTCTGCTGCCAGGGCAGCCTGGCTTTGTAGGCGAAGGGAAGCTGAAAACAGCAGACAGGGATGTCTTTGCATGTGAGGCAACAGGGACTGACGCTTCTGGAGCAGAGATGTCCACGTCATTCTCCCTTGCAGCCAGAAATTTTGGAGGGGACCATGGTGTACAGAGTTATGGCAGGTCCCTTATTACTGCATTGTCCCTTCATCTTCCACAGAGACGAGATCGCAGTCAGCAATATTGTGGAGCTGATGCACCAGGTGTCCATGGGCATGAAGTACTTGGAAGAAAAAAACTTTGTCCACAGGGACCTGGCAGCCAGAAATGTCCTGCTGGTCAACCAGCACTATGCCAAGATCAGTGACTTTGGCCTCTCCAAGGCTCTTGGTGCCGACGACAGCTACTACAAGGTCAGTGTAAGCACAGCAGAGGCTCCAGGTAGCTGGCAGGACCTCTTCTGGCTGGAGGTTGCTACCCCCAGAGGCAGGGAGTCTGAGCTCTTCCCTGGAGTCTGCTGCACCACCGCATCGTGCTCCAGCACCCAGGGGTGGCTGAACAGGGCCAAGAAGGCAGCAGGGACTGGGCCAGGGTTTGGGGCTCAGGGCCTTGGGCCTCAAGCTCCCAGCCCAGGGCAAGGGGGCTTTTTCAGCAGCCTGGAGTTTCATCTGACGCAAACATTCGGTGAAGCAGAATTCAGGTTCGGCTCGTGGCAGCCTGTGTCTCAGGCTGGAAATGTTCCTCTTTGCTTTGTTACAGGCCAGGACAGCAGGAAAGTGGCCCTTGAAATGGTACGCCCCAGAGTGCGTCCTCTATCACAAGTTCTCCAGCAAGAGTGATGTATGGAGCTACGGCGTGACCATGTGGGAGGCCTTCAGCTATGGTCAGAAACCGTACAAGGTGAGGCAGAGCCGGGTCCCTCGCGTGGATGCCACAGTCAACACCCCACTCTGTGAGAGCCTGACACACGCTGAAACTGCAATTTGTTTTCCCTCCAGTGGGTGCTCTTCCTGCTGTGGAGCAGAGGGAAAGGAGACAGGCTCACCTCCACTTTAGGAAGGGCACAAATCAGGTTGTTTGGGTCCTGCAGCTCTGTGTTCATGTAAGGGAGAAGAAGTAGAAAACAAACCAAGTTCTTTGGGTTTGAACCAAAGCAGCTCTTCCCTGTGGTCCTGCTGCTCACTTGCAGAGCTGAACACCCAGCTGCTCAGCCATGGCTCCGCCGGTGCCTGCGGCTCCGCCGGTCTCCACTTTAGGAAGGGCACAAATCAGGTTGTTTGGGTCCTGCAGCTCTGTGTTCATGTAAGGGAGAAGAAGTAGAAAACAAACCAAGTTCTTTGGGTTTGAACCAAAGCAGCTCTTCCCTGTGGTCCTGCTGCTCACTTGCAGAGCTGAACACCCAGCTGCTCAGCCATGGCTCCGCCGGTGCCTGCGGCTCCGCCGGTGCCTACGGTGGGCTCTGCAGGATGGGCTGGCCTCAACCCGAGGCACTGGGTGCTGCGGGGTGCTGGGGTTGGACACAGTGGCTGTACGGGGGAGGTTGGTGTGTGGATCCAAAGCATCACCCCAGGCCTGGCTCTGACCTGCCTCTTCTAAGCTCGTTTGAGCGCGTGGCTGCTCAGCCATGGCCCCGCGGGGGCCTGCGGCTCCGCCGGTGCCTACGGTGTGCTCTGCAGGATGGGCTGGCCTCAACCCGAGGCACTGGGTGCTGCGGGGTGCTGGGGTTGGACACAGTGGCTGTACGGGGGAGGTTGGTGTGTGGATCCAAAGCATCACCCCAGGCCTGGCTCTGACCTGCCTCTTCTAAGCTCGTTGCCAGCTCCAAAAACATTAAAGCATTTCCCACTTGATCCCGTCCTAGAAAATGAAAGGTCCCGAGGTCATGAGCTTCATCGAGCAAGGGAAGCGCATGGAGTGCCCCACAGACTGCCCGGCAGAGATGTACATCCTCATGCAGCAGTGCTGGACCTACAAGTAAGGCTTTCACTAGCTCAGCTCCTCGCTGGACGGCAGGTCCAGCACCACAGCTCACACGGCACGTGGTGTCGCCTGCCTTGGGCTCATTCCCCAGTCCGTGAGGAATGGTGCACCTCTTCCTGTATTATCATGCCCTCCTTTCACCTGTACCGGTCCCGGGAGACGGCAGAGCCTCTGTGCCTTTGACCCTCTCCATCCAGAAGTCTCAGCTGCCTTCCTAAGCCCTGGCTGAACTGGGCTGCAGTTTTCTCCCAGCTGCTGCTTTCTCCCAGCTTGGTATCTCCTCGTTGTGTCAGTCCATTTTGCCTTTTCTGTTGACTCTCTTTGTGCCTTTCTGCTCTTACAGATGGGAA
>NW_010424129.1:39008-50551 GCF_000710305.1 Buceros rhinoceros silvestris | reverse complement strand
AGCTTCCAGGATTTGTTGCTGTGGAAAACATAATCCGCTCCTACTACTACAGCATTGCTACCAAGACAGAAAATGGGGCAGAGACAGAGGACAAGTCAAAAGCAGCTCTTCCTTGAGTTTCCTTCTCTGCTCCTCAACGTAAACCCTTCCTGCATGCGACCTGGAAAGGCTCCTTGTGAATTTTTGCTTTAATCTCTCAAATGCCGGTTTTGTTTCTCAAGCAGTTCCAGAACTAGAACTTGGAGGTGATGCTGTCCCAGCAGACAAGGGCGCTCAGCTGTGCCTCGTGTCTCCACGCAGCCAGCCGTGATTGTCACCTCCGGCCTGAGCCAGCACAGGACAGGACAGACAATATTACAGTTCCTTCCTACCCACTCCCAGAGCCATCTCAGGACCTTAATGCCTGCCAGACTCATTGAGGATGGACTCTGTTGGTTCTAGCAGAACCTGGATTTTCCCAGAGCCCTTCTGGAGAAACCACCAAGTAGACGTTTCTGGTGAGGCTCGCATGGGGTGTGACGCAGGACAGGGAGCCATCGAGTCCCCTTCCCCTTGGCTTAGGGCGAGAAGGAGTTGGTGTGGAGGTCTCCCCAGGAGAGGTGGGGAGGAACAGTGGGGCAGAGCTGCACGATGTCACTGCCTTGTCCTCTGTGGGCCCTGCCGGCCACAGCTCCTGTGCTCTGCCGCGTGCTGTTCAGCACAGAGCAGGGTGTGCATCCCCACAGCCTGCCGCGGTGGTTAAGGCTCCTGAAACAACTGAGCTCCCAGGACCTGTTGCTCACCCCCTGGACCCCATCTGGCCCCTCTGTGCTAACGAAATAAGCATCTTGCTTTTCGAGCCTGAAAATTGGTCATCCTGTAAATAAAATATTCTGTATTTTTTACCATACTATGGAACTACCATTAACATGGGCAGCTGCTTCAAGCTGACAAGAAAGCAGTTGTAATTTCCCTCCACCAGACCGAGGTTTCTCTCCTTGACACTCTCCACAGCCCTGCTGAGTCAGCAAACTGGTGACCCTTGGGCTGGCTTCACTGCAGGGCTGGGGCTTTGCTGCAGTCTCTTCGCACCTCGGGGCGTGCACAGTCGCTTAGCTGGGTCCAGTGTGGAAACCCACCCCTCAAGGCTTGTACTGGTCTCCCCCCGCCCCCGGATGCGGTGGATTACCCACGTTGGGGGGACTGTGGTCTGCACTGCTGCAGAGAGCAGGGGGGTTGTGAAGGCTGGGGAAGTGGGGGAAGCAGATCAGAGCCCTGAGATACAGTGAACAGAGAAGCTTATCTCTCACCATCTTCTGCTACATGAAAGCCGCACGGTAGCTCACAGAGAGCACCTACTCCCAGAGGCAGAACAAACAGCTGCAGACCAGGCCAGGGCAGAGCCCGCACTGAAACCTTAGCGGGAGGTGGATTCGAGCTGAAGACAGCGGTTCCTGGGGAGCATTCGGGGATGAGGCTCAGCCCAGCCTCTTGGTACAGCCTGTTTGGGCAGTCAGAGAACTCAGGTCTGATGAAAAACAAGAGCGGTCCCCTCCCTGCTTACACGACCACCTCCAGTGACACCAACTATTTACACACCAGAGCGTTTTCTTCTCTCAATCCCAGTAGCGCGACCTCTCTGCTCGAGAACTACGGCCCCATTCTCCCTAGCAGCAGAGGGGAAAACAGCGGCACCAGAGGAGAAAGTGGCTTGTTCCTGTTTGTTCAGTGAGTTAGTGGCAGAGACAGGAAAAAATTGTCCCCTATGTCATGTTTTCCTCCCAGAGAGAGCAGCAATTTTGCTGGAAAAGACAAGGTGCTTTCTACTGGAAAACCACTGCCAAAACATTTTAGACTTTTCGTTCAAAACAAAGCCATTTTGTGATTTGAAATTATTTCTCATATTAAATTTTCAGCTGTTTGCTCGAAATGGGAGAGGGAAGTATCAGCAAAGTCAGATTCCCAGAGGAGCTTCTGGTTTAGCTGGAGATGATTTCAAGTGACTGTCTGTGCCCACAGCCTGACAGACAGGACAGAAATCCCTTGAGGTTATGTCAGAAGAGTAAGGGACAAGGACTTCTCCGCCGGGAAGCCGCCTAGGCTGTGGGTTTTGCTCTGGCTGTTCCAAGAGAATCACAAAATGTCAGGAGCTGCTGTGGGGAAAAGGGGAGTGAGACCACCAGGACCTGAAGTCGGGGGCTCTGGGACACACACGTCTTTGTGGCTCCTGCTTTTGACAAGTGCAGGGTCTGACAGTCACCCCTGAGGAGAATCTCCTTGGACTTCAGGCACTGCCCCACCCCTGGGCATCCCAGTCTGCAGGGGAGAAGGGGTCAGGCCCCTCAGCGAGACACCTCTCCAGGTCTCAGTGCAATGGCCCTGCGGCCCGGGGCAGCCTCTCCTCTTCCCCTCCACAGCATGGACACAGCCCGCTCTGTCCTCTCTCCAAGTGTTGAAACCCTGCGCTGGCCCTTACAGCTGATCCCAGAGGCGCTGGGTGCTGGGAGCTGTCACAGACCATGAGGCAGTGGCTGAAGTTGGCTCCAGAACTGATGCTGCTCTCTCATAAACTCCCTCAAATCATCTCTTTTGTTGCTGACCTCTCCTTACCTCCTTCTCTCCTCTCGCCCATCTCCCTCTGTTACACCTGAACCCCTAAAGCTCTTCTGATTCTTGCACTGCCCATTTCGCAAGGGAAAATGTGAACTTCATCTTCTAACAAAGCACCCACAGCGACAACATGAGACGTGACTGTGGTAATTGTGTCTGATCAACACTATGTAACACTCCGTCACATCACCAGAGCTGATCTGTCTCATTCCAGCCTATCTTATCACCCACAAGCCCATCTTATCACCAGCACACGCCTCTTTACCCATCACACGTCACAAGGACATACTGGCCTTCTATCTCCCTCAGCTATCTGGGCACTTTCAGTTTGTTTGGCAGTGCAGCAATGCTCCGTGCTCACTGGCCTTCGTGCCGTACCCCTAAATAAGTCACTGAGCCAATGCAAAGGTCTGTTTTCAAATCTCGCGCTGGACATTGCCCTCTCTTTCTCCCCAAGAAGTGCTGCCCATGATGTGCCTCAGGACCTGGCTCAGCCCTGGCCATGGGACTGGGGTGTTGCTGCCGGGTTCTCCTCTCTCCTGCGAGCCTGGCCAGCAGTTAAGCTGCTCGGTTTTGGCTGCTTTCTGGGTCTTTGGTATTTCTATGTGGCCAAACTGGAAGTACTGGTGAGAGCGGGGACCAGCCTGAGGGAAGAGGACTGCAGGCTCCACAGCAGCTCTCTCATGCAGCCCGTGCTGGGATGAGCTCCTTCAGCACTCGGACCTGCCCCGTGTTTAGAAGCTGGTGGGAGTGAGCATCTCACCCTCCACACGGGTTACATAGAGGCCATAGAACGGCAAAGTCTTTACTCTTCACTCGGGGGCTGGAGTTCAACCAATGCACAGAAACGCAGCGCCTCTCTGGGGAAGACTTCTCAGCATCGTGATGAGGTTCAGGTATTTCTCCCTCTGAGAATGAGGAGCACCAGCCTCCTTGTGTGTGCCGGCACTTCCACTGGCACAGAGCAGAAGCATGGAGGGGATTACGCTGGAAGGACTGAAGGGTCCGGAGCAGTAGGGGACATGCTGCAGGTGGCAGCAGGCAGGGTAATATGGGGAAAAACCCCACCTCCTCCTGCTTTATGTTCAGAACTTGCCCCTGGAGCTGGAAATCGTGTTACCAACACAGACAAACGGACACCACCTGCATGAAACCTGCACTGGTGACTGCTACGATAAAAGCGACTATGAACAGAGGAGTGAGATAAAACAGGGGTGAAAAATCATGAAAAAGGAATCAAGAGAGATTTTAAAACCAAAACACCCGACTCTGCAAGTCAGAGTGTCCAGTCACAGAGCTGCCCCCGTGCAGGAAGAGAGCCATCAAAGCTGGTGTCCTGGCCTCTGCGAGCCAGTGAGCTGGGAAACCTTGAGGTCACAACGCCAGCGAGTCGGGGCATGTAGGCAGGTGGGTGAGCTGGCAGGACTGAGGCTGGTTTGCCCATCAGACAGCCTGGCCAGCGCTTGCTTCATTTCCGCCGAAAGCTTTGACGGAATCAAAACCTTTCCACAGAACAGTTCGATTCAGTCTAATCAGCATTTTCAGATGGAAAACTCTTCTGTAGGAAAATTTCCATCCAGCTCAAGTTGTTGACTCCCGGAGCAAATGAGTACGCTGTGGGTGTGAAGCACAGTCATGTCAGAGAGGTAGCAGTTGCCACATCCTTTGGCATGATGTAAACGGGGACATGGTGTTACACGCGACGGAGACCCAGCTCCCTCCCTAGACCCACAGCAGCAGCATCACGGGTCAGCCTGGACAGAATGACGGAACGGATTTTGGCCACGAGTCAGTGGATTTTGGGAAACAGGCTGAAATGGCAAAAAGCCAAGAGCCCTGGACCTGAAATGAGTCAAAAATCCTGTCTAGGCATGGAGACATCCCTGCGGACATCTCTCTCGGCCTGTTTTGTTCCCCAGAGCAGGGTTAACCTGATCCTGGGTGATTTCCCTTCGTTGTTCCATGGCCATGTCCCATTCACCCACAGCTTTCACCCAGGATGTTCTACCGTGGCAAGTCTTGCAGAAGGGGATGGGTTTATTTGTGGATGAGCAGCACAGCAAGTACCAGGTGTGGAAACAAGGGCAAAGGCGGGAAGCACCTTTGGTTCTTTCTGCTCTGGACTAAAAAAGATTAATAAAAAACCTGACTTTACAGCAAGGATCACAGGCTTGGTCCTTTAGCAACCCTGACACCAGGTTTAAGTGTAGTATTTCACAGAACCCCAGGCTGGTGGGGCTGGAGGGGACCTCTGAGGACCACCCAGTCCAACCCCCGGCTCCAGCAGGTCCCCGCAGCAGCTCCCCAGTTTGGCGTCCAGGCGGGTTGGGGATCTCTCCACAGCAGGAGACTCCGCACCCTCTCTGGGCAGCCGGGGCCAGGGCTCCTCACCCTCACACCAAAGAACTTTCTCCTCCTGCTCAGGGGGAACTTCCCGGGTCCCAGCTGGTGCCCGTTGCCCCTTGTCCTGTCACTGGGCACCACTGGGCAGAGCCTGGCCCCTCCTGCTGACCCCCCTTTAGCCACTGGTCACATCGAGGAGGTCCCCTCTCAGGCTGCTCTTCCCCAGCTGAACAGCCCCAGCGCTCGCAGCCTTTCCTCGGCACAGAGATGCTCCAGCCCCTCCTCATCCTCACAGCCCCATATCTGCACCAGCACAACTGTTGGGTTACGTTAGAATTTTCACCACGTGCTCCCGGATGTGTACAGGACAGGCTGTCTAAAGGCTTCGTAAACCAGGAGAATTTAGACCCACCTCTGTGCAGGTGTTTGTGTTATGGTGAAAGTGATAAAGTGATTTTTTTTTCCACCTACACAAACGACACTTTCAAGAAGAACTCAGGATTTTTGTGGCAATAAATACAGGAATCACAAAACATACTGTCTTGTTCCAGCCGTTTTAATAGTACATAAAATTTAACCAGTAGCTATTCAAATGCTTTACCAAAGCAAAATAAAAGTACTGACATGGAAAAATATTGCAATGATTAGTAAAAGGTAAGAGGTATCACACGATCAGTGGAAAAGGGGAACGCGCTGTGTTTCATGTGTTTGTGCCTCGACTGACATGGAGAGAAACAAGAATGGAAAAAGTGTTTTTATGGACCATAAATGGGTTAAAAAGCAGACACAGGAAGACAGATACTGAATCATGCTGGTAGTTCTCCTAGAACAGCATCCAGCAAGAAACAGCAGCAAAGAACCTGCAAAGAGAGAGAAACTGTACAACAGCCCAAGACTTGATATTTAGGGCAGCTCGTTTTAACACCTCTGGTGTTGTACCGGCATATTCAGAAAAATCACAAATAAACTTACACGGGGAGGAGCTGCAAAGATACAGCAAAAGTGGAGAAGGGTCAGAGAAGGCACTAAGCAGGAGCAGAAATAATAATGGGGGCTCAGATACGGAAGGTGGAATGGAAGGAAGTCTTTTGTGCTGTAATATAAAAATTCAGAACAATCTACTCGCCGAGGGGAGTTTAGGAAAGGGTGGTTCAGACATCGGCACAGTGAGAATTTCAGGTTGTGTTTCAAGGCAAGTATAAACTACAGGAACCACACATTAAAGGCGACATGAAATCCCACTTTGCCATCCTCCATTTCATGTAAAATCACCTGGTTTGGCTCCACTCATGTGACTTAGAAATGAACAAAAATCTCCCCTCTAGGTTTTCTTAATGTGGTTTTCAAAACCAAGTCTCCTACTTGATTGGGGCTTCCCCTAATCCAGAACTCTGCTCTTTTCACTAGGATTTAGGGATTTCCCACCTTGCTTCTCTGCACCCCGGCAGCAGAGCCAGTGAATGTTGTGCTCCTGAAAGGGGCCCCATGCCCTCCCAGCTGCGCTCTGCTCTACACAGGGGTCAGAGCCCAGAGGGGGTTGGGATGGGCAGCTTGGCAAGGTGGAAATGGGAGCTCACAGCTTCCGTGGTTCTCCCCCTGGCCCTGGGGTGAAGACGCCTCAGCACGGTCACAGGCTCTAGAAGGCCAATGTAAGGGAAAACGGATTTCATAGGTAGAGCTCATGAAGAGGGGACAAAGCGATGGGAGTTTGTGGAGGTCATTCTTCCCACCAACTCAGTGGAAGGACGGTGTAAATGTTCCTTTTGAACAGTTTCCATGGGACAATGTGACTTACAGTCAGATCTTACAAGTCTAATCTTCATTTTCCCTCTCTGCGTTTTGTTTTTGACCCTTCAAACTGCAGAGTAACGACTCTGTGGCACTTGGTGCACGTGCAGGAATTGTCAGTCACCTGTGTGCCCTGGCATGTCTAGAGGATGTTTTGTGTGTGACAAATGCTGTTGGGTTTTATGACAAAACATATTTCTTTCCCCATATACACCCGTTCCCTTCCCAGCCCTGAGGTTGTCTCTGAGGAGCCATTTCTGTCCCGTTGGGGTTGTCCCGGGCTGGCCCAGGCTGCCCAGGGCAGTGGTGGAGTCCCCGTCCCTGGAGGGGTTTCCCAGCCGTGTGGAGGTGCTGCTGCGGGACAGGGGTCAGGGGGGACCTGGCGGTGCTGGGGGAACTCAGACCCTCTCTCTGTAGTTCCCAAGCTTCCTGCAGCACCTTCCTTCTTGTTTCACCAAGTCCACATGATCCTCTCAGCTGGGAAATGGCAAAGGAGACTCTCTGGGTGTCCTGTGAGTACGAATAATCCAGTGAGAAATCCTCCCTCTGCTGCCTCGCTGCAGCCAGGATCCACACGCCCCCTCGTGCTGCCCCACTTCATGGTGAGTTGTTGGAGCAGCGTCGTCCTTCAGTCGAGCAACGAAACGGTGAACTGTTGGCACAGGGCGGTGCAGAGCGACAGCGCGGACACCACAGATGCCAGAGCGGTTTAATACCAGAAGCTGCTGCCAACTCTGAAACAATGGCTCAGGCATGACAGAAGAGACCGAGGAGCCTTCCAGCCCCTGAGGCCAGCTACTTCCCAGGGACAAGTTCTGCCAAAATCTGTGACCGGACACGCACAACTGCAGTGATAGAAGCAAAATCCATCCCAATCCCCCAAAATTCTGAGACCCGAGTGGTGAGAACCCAGCTAGATGTTACCACCCTTCCAGCCCAAATCCAAGACACCATCCGTCCTTCTCCGGTTCTGGCTGAGTTTGCTTGTCTCGTATGGCAGCAAGTTCCAGAGCTTACTCTTGTAGGAAGGTTTTCACTTCATTTAGGCTACAACATGCAGTGTCTCGTTAGTAAGTCCCTGCAGCAATTAGCAGAACGGGATGAGGAGCTGTAGACAGGGTCTATTCTTCTCGGTGGCTGGGGTGAATGAGTTCTCCCCTAAAAACACTGTTGTGGCGCTTCCTCTCCGCTGCAAGCAATTCCTCTGCAGGTTGGAAAAATGTCCGCACAGGTAACGCCCGGCTCAGCTGGACCCAGGCTGGTGGCAGAGCAGTGATTTGTTTGCTGGCCTTCAGGGGGAGAGCGCAAGGAAGCCAGAAGGGAGGGAAGGGCATGGTCTGGAGTGCAAAAGATGAACGCTCTGCGGTTGCTCGAGTGGGTACACGGGTGAGGAGGTTTTGAAGATGAGGTTCAGATACAGCATCTCACCAGGGAAGGTGAGACTTAACATGACGCTTGCAGGTTTCCTGCTGTTCTGGTACCAGCATGAACAGTGCTCAGCTCTGCCTCGAGCTGGGAAGAGAAGCAGAGAGGGACCGTGTGTCTGGGAGCCGCAGAAGAGCCCCCGGGGAAGCCGGGCAGATGTCGTCCTTGCTGCGGAAAGTCTCGTAACTCCGTGACTGGGTATTTAGAGCTGTTCAGAAAATTTTCTCTTCCCGGCAACAGAAAAAAGTTTTGGCTGTTTTGGTAAGTTTTTCTTCACAATCTTTGGAGGCATTAAAGCTGCATGTCTGCAAAGTAAAAACCATCTGGGGATCTTTTGGTTGCCATGTTTGATTGTCCAAGCTGGAAACCACCGGGGAGAGGGAGTAGAAATAAGAGAGGTCGTTTACATCTATTACAAAAATCCAATTTTAATTGAAAAAATGATAGTTGCTGTGGAAAACTTCCACTTGATGAAAACACACATTTCTGTGGAAAACATGGTTTGAACACAACATTGCACACATGGCCAACAGACTGCGGCGGGGGAGCCGTGGGGTGAACCCACCGCTGATAATCTGAAATGTCGGTGATTGGCTAGAGAAGCGCTGCTGGATTTACAGCCTGACCCGATGGGCTCGTCCCTGTTCACTACAGATATCCTTAAAAATGCTTTTTATTCCCATCTCTTTTCATAACTACCTGCTTCACGCGTGCAGCATTTTGTCTCTAACTTCCAGAGCTGGTAAGGATCCTTATGTCAGAATCTCATTTCTTCACAGATAAAAAAAAACAGTTTTCACAAAATCAGTATTTTCTGAGGGAAAATATCTTGCCAGACAAAAGAAGCATTATTTCCCAATGGAAAAAAAATGAAGCTAAGTATTTTATCCTCAGCATGGTTCAAATTAATGTTTGGTCTGCCAAGCCTGGCTGAAGATTTAATTTTCAGTTCCGCTCTGCTTTGACCTGCGTCCCCCTGCAGTGGCCGTTGCTCAGTAAGTCCTGGTGCAGATGCCTCCTGCCCTCCTCCCCCTTCAGGCACAGGTCCTGGCCCAGCGGTGGTTTCTGGCCGAGCCATCCCACTACATCACACTGCCCAACAAAGAGCGAAGCCTGCTGGGGAACCCACGGAGGAGAACAGGCGTGTGAGGCACCACGTTCCCGTGGCAGAGGCTATTTCAGGAAAACTATCTTGTGAATGGGATGTTGCCTTGGGAACTGCGCAGTAAACCCCCTCTGCAAGAGCGATGTTCAGCAGAAGTGACGTAATCCGTGTTACGGTCCCATCGCGCACGAGGCAGCGCTCAGCAGCTGGTTCGCGCTTGGGGTGGATGTGTGCGGCTGCTCCGTGCTGCCCATGAGGTGTGTTGTGGCAATGACAAAGAAAAGGGTTGGAGATGGTCACTGTCCCTTCGTGATCAGATTCGTGGTTTGCTCACAGAAATACCTGCTCTCAAGGGGTGCTGAGGGTGGATCACGGCTTAGAGGGTCTGGGCAAAAAAGGCTTTTGTGACTGCTGGCAGAATTGCGATGGTTACATCATCAGACCTATAAAGGTCTGACTTCCTCACAAATGTGAGGAATCCTGGGTCGGTTTTCCTGTTCCGGGGCAACCTGAGGGGCCTCATCTCCGTAACAGCCACTCAGAAAAGGTTTTGTGCTGGTTCTGACTGGCAGCCCTAGCTCTGGGCTTACAGCAGGGACATGACTGGTCTGGCAGCGCTGTAGCTCCCATCCAGACTTCCCCTTACCCTCCTGAGAAAGACACCAGGAGGGTATTTTTCCTTCTCAAGATAATAATCCACAATAGATCAGATCACTCACACCCCACAGACGTCTCTTTCTCTCCATATAAGGGGAATCTCAGAGGACAGAGTGGGTTGGGTTGGGCACCTGGGAGCCAGAGCAGTGTCTGGGCTTTCAGCCAACGTTTCTTTCGCTTCAGGGTAGCCCAGTGTCTCCTCTCTGGTGTCCACCAGGTGGCACAGGCTCCTGGCAGGTAACGGGGTAGCAGACCACAAAGGTGGCTTCTGCTTTTCTCAGCAGCATCCTCGGGGCATACACAACAAGTTTATGCCTGTATCAACAAACTTTCATCGCAAATAAGACCCTAGAGCTGCCAAGGGAGATGCAGCATCTACCGCACACACACCATAAAATCTGCCATGTGGTTATCCTCGCTTCACTGCTCTGGAATTTCAAACCCTAGAGAGATACCACTGATTTGCCAGAGCCTTGGACCCCCACCCATCACCCACACCATCTCCATGACGTGCTTTGCAGGGTGAGTCCTAATCCAGAGTGAACTATCCCCTACTTCGTGCCTGGATTTCCTCACCCGGGGAAGAGGATGGTTCCTTCTAAACTGCCACCCACGAGCAAACTTCACAGGAGCTGTGGAGCACCTGCTTAGCAGAGACACCAGTGAAGGATGCTGTAATCCTCTACGTTGTCATTCAGAGGGAGAATTTAATTGATTAGAATAAATTCATTAACTGTGGCTGACTTTAGCACAGGAATTTGCTATGTACCAACACTTCACTCCTCAATAATGAAACATTCAAAAGCACCTTTGCCTCCCACCAGGCCCCACAACCCTGCTGCCTCCTCAGCTGCCGCCTTGGTGTTGTGCAAACTTGTTTCTTCATGAGGGAAAAGCACCCCAAATACTCCAATATGTTCTAAAAATGGTATATTAAAATTTTACACATACCTTGAGGGTGCAGCCGCCTTTTCCCCCAGGTTGGTTAACAGGATGGGTAGCACCTGGGTGCAGTCCCCAGGGAGAAAGAGGTCCCTGCACAGCTGATTTTATCAGCCCCTGGGCATTTAGGGGCAAATCCCACCCTCAGCTCCTGACCAGATGAGCCCAGACTGCTGGGTTGATGTGTGTGGGGGTGATTGTTCCCCTGGCTGCTGCTGACCCAGCTCCATCAGGATTTCAAACATGTCTCTCCTGAGAGGAGGTGCCTTGATGAGGGCTCCTTGAAACCTCAACATCCCAAGAACCCTGCAGGAACTGGGGAGAGCAGCTCCTCTGTGGCTCCTTGTTGCTATGGGCTGGGTGAGCAAACCTGGGAGGTGGGAGAGGGTGAAGGAAGGGATGAGGTGGTGGGAGTGAGTGGCTCCTGGATGTGGAGGCCTGGCAAGGAGGGTGGATGCCTTGAGGCAGGGGGGATGCAGCCCTAATTTTCTCTGTTTATATGTGCAAGGTTGACTTGTCCTGCCTCTTACTTAAAGTGAGATTGATCTGGCTGCATCCCTGAACCCTCTTCTGTGTCACAGGGGTGCTCACCACCCCATGGGCCTCCCCTCTGCCTCAGGCCACTGCTCGTGCCTCCTCAGCTCGCCCACTCATCACCCGCCTCTCTGAGTGTCTCAACACCTACACCAGCTCT
>NW_010424129.1:38428-38841 GCF_000710305.1 Buceros rhinoceros silvestris | reverse complement strand
GCGGGGAGGCCCCCCCCCTCGCTGCCACTGCGGGGCTGATGTGGTTTTTTTGGTGTAAATGCTAACGGGAAGCTCGAAAGCAGCCACCTGACACCCACCCTCCCGCCCAAGTGATGCCACCGTGTGTCACTCACTGCCTCTTACATAACCACTACCCGACTCCAGCTTACTTGGGACTGGTTACGCAAAAAAGTGGAGAGAGAAAAAAAAGCCAAGAAATGAATCCTCAGTGACCCACTGACACGACTCTCAGCGCAGGGTGTCAACGGGGCGGTGTGGTGAGGCAGTGCTTGGCAGAAGAGGAGCTCGTTGTCCCCCTCCCACCCTGGCTGGTGGCTCTTGGCTGAGGAGCTGATGCTGGATGACTCCAGGTGTCGTGTCCCATCCTCAGGGGAAGGTGGTGAGGGGGACTT
>NW_010424129.1:33328-38294 GCF_000710305.1 Buceros rhinoceros silvestris | reverse complement strand
CCCATCCTCAGGGTAAGTTGGTGAGAGGGACTTCATGGTGTTGGGGTTTTTCCAGGTGTTGTGGGGCAAAGAACTCAGAAATACCCCGTTAGAAAACCGCTTCTGTGCTTGTTCCTGGACCCCTGCTAGCTTTCGGCAGGATGGTTTTCAGCACAAAAACTGCTGGCACTTTCCTTTTCTCATCTTCCTCCCCCCTTCAACTTTTTCTCCCCTTTTAAAATCTTTTTTCTTTTTCACTTTCCCCCCTTTTTCTTTCTCCCCCTTTATTTCGTCTTTTCTATTTCCCTTTTTTCTCCTTTTTCTTTTTCCTCCTTCCTCCCTCTCTCTCTCGCCTATATCTCATCTCCACACACAGTATGCTTCCCCCACCCGTCCCTGAATTCCCCTCTTTCTCTGCACTTCCGACCTTCAGCAGTCCTCCCTGCCGCCTCACCGACACCTGTATGCACACACACACGGATGCCCTCACACTCACCATATTGCAGTGCCTGATATCTTCCTCCCTCCTTTCTCTTCCCATCCTCAGGGGAGTGGTGGGGGTCCCTGTATTTGTAGATTTTGCTTCTATGATGTTTGCCTGGTTGTCAAAGTTGGACTCTTTAGTCTCCTGTGTTCTTATTTTGGTTCAATCTCTTCTTCACATCAGAAACACCAACACTCATGCACTTGCCTGGCTGTGAGACCAAGGAAGAATTTATTTCCTGTGTTGGGCAGATAGTTGTTGTTTCTAGAGCATCACCCGGTGTCTCTATGGCAGCCGGCACAAGAGTAGACTGATAACACCACAGCGGATGTAAGGTGCTGGATCTGCAGCCCCTAAGAGAGGGATTGGCATCATCTCTGTGGAGGAACCACAGCAGAAAGGTGGCTTCCATGGAGAGGATCTTCTGCTGGGGGCTCCCATGCCGGCAGAAGGACCCTCTCTCAGAGGATGGAGCCCTTTGCACGTCACTACACGCAGCTTCGCTCACGGAGATGATGAGGCCAGGAGAGGCAGTTGGCCGTAGTGATCTCAGTGGTTAGTGTGGAGTGAATGATTGCCTGGGCCAAGAACAACTCCTCTCATGGAGGTCCCTGTTGAGAAGCTGAGGGGGTCCTTAACTTCGCTTTAACCGTGGGGAGCTCTGCTGTGGATTTCTGAAGCCAGTGAGCTTGCACTGGAAGCACAACCTGCTTTGCTCCAGCTGGTCTGTGTGTGCTTCAGACCTTTAGCTCCCGTCTCCTCATCCTCTCCTTCCCTCGTCTAAACTCCTGTGGCACTCGTGGCCGGTTCTCCACAGTGTGGGAGCCCCTAGATACAAACCTCTTCTGAAAACCTCATTATTTATGTCAAACTGGGTAAAATCATAACATTCAAACTGGTTTTCCCTCCGTATGGGGAAGGTGCTGATGTAGGTGCCTTTCTCTGTCCCCTACAAGATCAAATGCACTGAGAACCAGGACAGAAAATACAGATGATTCAGGCACTGAAAAGTAGTATAAAACTGTTAACATCACGCAGGATTGTTGGTTCCTCTGTGTCATTGCTCAGCTTGTGCCGTGGCTTCCTCAGTTCACAAAGCTCCTGGGGACAAGCCTTCTCCTCGCTTGTTTTGAAAAACCTTTTGTATCTCATTTCAAAGATGGGAAGGGGTTGCTGTGATTTTTCCCCTCTCCCTCTCAGAAATCCCCTTCTGTAGCAAGTTTGAGAAAGAGAGAGAGAAAACTCTTTGGAAGGCACCTGGGATTTATATGAAGGCAGGTGATCCGTATTCATGATACCTGGAGGAAGGTGTAAAATTATAGTGTGTTATTTCTGAAGCTTGTGCTGAGTTAGATCTCGCTTCGGGTTCTAAAGCTGACAGCTCTCACGAAATTGTTATCCAAAGGAGAGGTGGGTTTAATCCCCCTTTTTCTGCCCAAGGTTCTTCCCTGCTCTTATTTTGCTTCAGCAAAACAATTAATTTTACAGCGATGAAAATTAAAATATTTAATGTGTTATGTTAATCAAGGAGAGCGATGAACGTCACGGTCAAGAACATAGAGAGTTCTCTAACCTTCACCTCAGAGGCAGCCTTTGGTGTCAGAAGCACCTTAAAGTGGTCAGGAAACGCGCAGCAGGGCTGGACGCTGCCGCACGGGCTGTGAGTACAGAACCAGGGGCTCTGCCTTGCGGCCACTTCTCCCCCTGGCTTCTGGTGAACTCCAAACCACAACCTCTTCCCCGCTGTGGGCGGAAGCATCCCCAGATATTCTTGGTAATGTCACCAAAATGCGGGAGAATTGGGAAGGGGCTGTCAATAGACCTTGGGAATTACTCCTGAATTAGTGCGGAGTTATCAACTGCCCGGGCCCCCGGTGCGTCCCTTGCCACACCAAAATTCACCGTGCCCTCAAACTCGGCTCGCTGTGGTAGCAACAGCCCTTTCTTCGCTCTTTCTCTCGTGTTAAACCCGCTATTCTTTGAGTCATCACAAGTACAAGAGAAAACTCGAGCGAGAAAAGCTGGTACGCAAAAGAAAATGAAACTGCCGTTGTGAATTCTGTGGAATTAACCCTGTTTCCCCTTCTACATAAGTTCAAGATTGTCGCTATAAAATGCAAGTTAATGAAACAGCGTCTGCTTGTTGAAAAAGCTGGGGGCTCTCAGGTGACGGAGATGCGTATCTGGATGTTGCACATCTGCCAAACCTCAATCTGCTGGTCAGAATCACTCGGCTATTTATATAAGCAACATAAAATGCTGCTTCAGCTTCCAAATCTGGTTATTTGTAGCAGCGTTAGTAACAATGATTGAATACCAACCGCAGGTTAAAAAACTTTCTGAAGCCTTTGAAAGAAGCATTCTGAAAAGTTATGTCATTAGAGAAATAAATTGAGGCTGCAGAAGTGACTCTCACATGCACTCCCTCTCAATGCCAGCAGCGTCTGCTTCCTTAGCCGAGAAAAGATTCTGGTTTTCCCCTTAAACATCAAGTTTGTAAAATCTCTTTGGATTTATGCACGTAGCCGGGCACTTTGATGATGTTTGCAAAAGGGCTTAAAAGCACCAGCTTCAACTTTTTCTGATTTCCTTTAACATTTCATCCAATTGCCACCAAAGCTCCCCGTGTCTGTTCCTCCTCTTAGCCACCCAACCCTTGTCCCCGATACTCCAGCTCACCTTCCATCCCATTGGGCTCCGGGATTTCTTGCATCAAAAGGCAGTTCACATTTTCAGTTTGCTGGGTTTAGAGGGCTCCTTTGTTTTCAGTATGGTTTAGATACACGCATCTCTAAATAATTCCAGTAAATATGTTGTAGATACCTGAAATTGTTACCACGATTGTGTGATATCCTGTCTACGTCCTCTGTGGGTTTGCTCCTGAATTTCACAGGTTATTTGTGAGAACAGGGGCAAGATCATAACTGAATGGAGGGACACGAGTCCAGAGAGCAGAATGAGACCAAAACCGCAGCTTCGGAGAGGAACGCGATTCTGCACATCTTTCACATTCCCAGCAGAGGTGGTTCTGCTGCTCTGTGGAGCTCAGACCCACGGAGCAGAGTGTGGCTGTGGGCAGCAGATTGGCTTCTTGGATCAAGACGGTGATGATGGCTGAGAGCAGTTTTTGCACCCCAGGTGCAGAACTACCTCAGGAGTGTAGAGGCCTGAGCAGTATAAAAGGTGAAATTCTGGGTTTTGTTGCATTCTTTCTGGTGGGGTGGGAGAGAGTGAAGCTTTGAACGAGGCTTTGTCATGTCAGTGCGGCTGAAACATTCAAGTAGCTGCTCCCCAAAACTACTTTATCTATGAGGTGTGGATGTATTAAACAAGGTGACTTTTTAAAACCCTTCCACATATAACATAGGAAATAATCAGTAGCCAGCGTTGCTTTTGATTTAAAGAGCGTGTGACAGTAAATAACTATTCTGTTGGTTAAAGAAACCTGAGAAAGGGCATTTCTCAGGTCATTCCAGACCAAGCAGTGAGCACTGAGAACCTCCCAAAGGCTGGAACCTCCTGTTTCTGCATGTGACAAATGTCCTCGCTTTGTCATACAGAATGAAAAACCTAAAATGTTTGAAATATGTAGGTATAGTAAATTTTTTACCACTCTGTTTGAACTCTGCTGTGATTGTGACAGGCTCAATTTCTTGGGGACATGCAGAGATTTGTTGGGAGAAGGAAAGTGCAGTTCAGAGATGTGTCATGTGCCAACGATCCCAGCTCTGCTTCTCAGAAATATGCACTGCCATAACTACCTGCAGGATTATTTCCCCGCCAGCATGAGTGGAACGATGCGCAGTGTTTCAGAAAAGCCTGGCGACTCCCGGCTCTGACAGGTCTGGTTGCCAAAGGTATCGGGCTTCGTTTAAAAAAACCCACTTTGCCCACTCAGGCACCCTTGAAGGTGTCTCAGGCTGACAGTCCTCTGACAAAAAGACTATTAATCATGAACTATTTTAAGAGTTCTGACTTTAAAAGGAGTCATCTTTGTAGCTAACGCTCAATGCACGTGATGCCGAATGGTAAAATCGAAATGTGAAGAACTTCGGGCTTCGTTTTGGTTTGTTTGTGGGGCTGTTTGGGGCTGTCGGAGCTTTCTGTTTGTCTCGGTTTTGAGACTCCTCCATGTGACATTTTTAATCCTCTGTGTCCACAAGAACTAAACACCTTTTTCTTTAATGGAAAGCTGAGGCTTCTACCTAACGAGGGACCTCCCCTAGCAGAGGCTGTCAGCAAACAGCAGGTTTTAGGAAAGTCTGACTAAGCTTCAGGATTCTTTGCCTGAGCGACTCTGTCCACCTGCACGGCCCCGGCCCCATCTTTGTGACTCCTGCCCTGACTTTTCCATGGAAACAAGAGTCTCTAGAGCACAGCCCAGGTTTGGCTGTTCTCCTTTCTCACTCCTTGTAATTTGTCTCAGTTTCCCCTGGCTGCAGCATTGTTCTCTGCGTCCCGGCGAGGTTATGATGTGCTTCTTGGTTTGATGTGCGCTCGCTC
>NW_010424129.1:32753-33174 GCF_000710305.1 Buceros rhinoceros silvestris | reverse complement strand
CCTCGTGTGGGCGGTGTCGGTGTGGCCGCGGCGGCGGTGGGGGTGAAGTGTCCCCTGCGTTTCGGTCTTTGGGGAGTTGAGGGCTGGTCCTGTGCTCCTGGGAGCACTCAGTGGTGTTCTGGTGTGCGTCCAGCTGGAATCTGTGCCGAGGTCACCGCTCCCTCCTCTGTCAGACCTGTGCAATGAGCCAGCTAAGGCGCCATCAATAGCGGAAAGTTGGAGGAGACGCAGTTAACAGCAGCCTTTGTGCTTTGAGGAGGATGAGTATCGTTATTTCCTCATGGAGTTGAGTCATTCCGGCAGAAATTCCCACTGCTTCCATCCAGCGAAAGTGGACTGTGAATGTTAACCCAGCGAGGAACAGCCCGAGGGTGGGAAGGGAGAGCTCAGTGTCTTTTGCTGCTTTCTGTAAAACCTGCGA
>NW_010424129.1:31520-32617 GCF_000710305.1 Buceros rhinoceros silvestris | reverse complement strand
CTGCTGCTTGGGCAGCAATCTGGAATGAGCTGTAAGCATTAGCGGGGGCACTTCAGATTTGACTGCGGCGCAGTTTCAGACAAAACCCAAATCTTAATTTAGAGCCCTATCTTCTTTTCTGATGATTTAAAAGGGAAACTGCAGCGAATTTTTGAATCTGCAAAATTTATTTCTCGGGCTGGACCATGCAGATTTACACAAGCATGGTTCGCTGTCGTTACCCAGAAGTAAGGATTTTGAATCTGATAAAGCGCTGATAAGCATCCTGCTTTGGGCACAGAGAAACTCAATGATTTGGGACTGAAATTCGCAGTTTCGTCTTTACTACAAGTGGGTTGCCACCTGTCCTGTGTGTCGCAGAAGCTCAGACAGAAGTGCCGTGACTCTGCCTTGCAAAATCTTCAAAAGTTTAATTTATTTCCTGCGGCAGCAGAGCGAAAGGGAAACCTCTGTCAGAAAATCTTGATATTAACAATTAATGAATGAGAGGTGTGCTCAGGCTCCGCAGTGAGTGTGTGACGGGGGAGGCCTCTCAGCCTCCGAGAGTAGCTGGTTGCGCTGAGTGACTTACTTTAAAAAAAAAAAAAAAAAAAAAAAAAAAAAAAAAAAAAAAAAAAAAAAAAAAAAAAAAAAAAAAAGGAAAACTTTTTGGGAGCATCAGGTGCTTTGACAGGACTGCTGCAAAACCCACCAAGGATGGGAGCCTGCTGCCAGAAAGGGATGAGAACGGCACCACGCACAGAAATCTGTGATGTGCTCCGCTCCTGATCTGCTAAACGCTTCTGTCCACCTCCGGGTGAGTGGTTTCCATTTTGTCAGCATCCCTTTCTTGTCCTGAAACAGGAGGGTAACCAATGAGAGGAGTTTCGTTTAGTTCTGCAAAAATCCTTGTGAATGGGATGCTGCCGTCAGTACTTGTGCTGGAACTGGGAGCAGACTGGGAGGAAGTGGGAGAGCTTGGCTTCGCTTTGTCTGCTTAAAGCAAAGTGATTTCCTCGGTCTGGGATCCGGGTGCCGGCACTGCTGGGTGAGCAAAGCCCCGCGGGGCTCTGCTGTGTGCGTGCCTCCACGGCCCAGCGGTAAGCTGAGGTGAAGTC
>NW_010424129.1:30383-31405 GCF_000710305.1 Buceros rhinoceros silvestris | reverse complement strand
TCCTGCGTAACCAGGAATAATTTGCAGCTGCTGATGTGGCTGCACAATGAGCAGGAGAATGGGGAGTGAAGCAGGTCCTGGAGCTTTTACTGGCTGAACAAAATGTTTTGGGTTGGGTATTTTGAAAGCGATATGTGAGGAGACAAAGAAAGGAATCGGGGCTGTCCAACAGAGGAGAAGGCTGGTGGCTGCTGGTGGCTGGGGAACGGATTCTGAAAATGGGGGCGGGGAGAGGTGTATGTTTGTGTGTCCTTGTTTTTATCAGGACTTGTTCTCCTCTTCAAGTATTGTTCTGAGCTTTGTTGCAGTGGTATCTCTGTAGCTGCTGCAGAGCGGGGGATCGTGCCATTGCAAATACTTACCCTCTGTTCTTAAAACGGATCTCACAGGCCCTCGAGACCTGCTAACCAGGCGTGATTGCATCTAGGAAAGATCAGCAGTAATTCAGGTCTTTCCCAATGATTTTTGACTTCCAGTCTCCGAGGCGGAAAGCCACCGAGTTGCTGATTTTAATGGCAGCCCTCCTTGAGGCAGCATCTCTGGCTTCATCTCAGAAAAACCTCGTGGCCTTTGCTTAGAGACACGCTCAGGTCTCACTGATTTCGCAGACTTGATGACATTTGTGTGCCCCGGAGATGAAGGGACTTACCTTTGGGTCTAGACCACCTCTCACTTCTTCCTCATGAAGAGGCGTCACCTCTGGAGTAACCTTCAGATAATTATGAGCTTTATCATTGTGAATCGATCTTCGCTTTAAAAAAAGCTATTGCGACAGCAGTTTTTTGTCAGATTCAGTATGAACCAGATGGAATTTTCCATCCCTCTGGGTAGGCAGAGAGAGGAGAGCGGATGCAGGGCGCACGTACCGCCAGCGGCACACTGCGCGAGCATCCATCTGCTCCTTCAAGAGCGCTGCGTGTGCCAGTGCTTGGGCTGGTTCTCTTCTCCCATCAGTCGTGTGGGTGAAGATCTAGCAACTGGAAAAGACGCTGCTGAGTTATTCCGAGTTACACGCAGCCACA
>NW_010424129.1:16113-30200 GCF_000710305.1 Buceros rhinoceros silvestris | reverse complement strand
GGGAAAGAGCAGCTACTTAAAATACCCATGGGCGAGAGTAAGGGGTTCATACCCACCATCTACGCTGCTGCTCACTGTAATGGTTATAGGTGTTATTTGTGGCTTTTTTAGAAACACAGATCTGAATCGGGATCGTCTGGTCCTGCCTGTTCTCAGTGAGCCAGCTTCAGGGGTAAGTGGAGCCTGGGCACGGTGGCGATGCCAGCCAGAGCTTGTTGGTGTTGTTGGCTTGGGGGAATTCTGCTCTGTCTCAGCATTGTTGCATCTGAATGAAATAGCTCCACTATCCCCGTGCCACCCAGCGTTGTACAGTGAAGAAACGGCAAAGGGAAAACGGACGGTTCAGTTATTTGTGCTTTATATGTTCCTAGAGCAGGGTCCATCCACTGAGTGGGTGCTGAAGCTGAAGGAATGCGGACAACTAAAAATGTTGGTAAAATACTCAGTAGCATCCAGACCATTTTTCAGACATAGTTGGGTTTCAAAGCAAAGTTTTAGTTGTTTGGAGAAAAAAAAAAAGGCAAAAATTACCAGAAAACCCTTGAGTTTCCAATTCCAGTATTTCAGAGTTCAACTGAACTATTTGTGCCAAACATAATCTGCTGAAAAGTCAATATTTTCAACTCCAACTATGAAATAGAGCAGAGGAGGAAAAAGCATTTCTTTAAAATCCTTTCCCAGAGAAAAAAACCCCGGAGGTGAGCTGAATGGCCGAGCCACCATGGAGACCCCGTTCTCCACCAGCAGCACCCAGAAACACAAAACACCCCGTTAGTAGCGCCGGGGGTTGAGGGTTCTGCAGTACTTTTCCAGTCTCACGGTGTGTTGTTAGACCCACAGTGAGATTCAGAGCTGGTGTGGAGGCCAGTGCCCATGAGCACTGCAGCCTCCACGGTCTGGCCTTTGACCACCTCGGACTTGCCTTGGAGTGAGGAATCGTGGAAGGGTTTTATGGCTCCCAAGCTGTAACACCCGGTTCTGCTGCTGGTTTGGTAATTCGGGTTTGAAGTCTCATACCTCAGGACCAAAAGAGAACACTGATGGCCCCAAGCCCCTGACAAACAACCTGTTGTGATTCAGCTGCGGAGACAGTGGTGTGATATCTTTGAGCCTCGAAGTGTAGTACACCAGAGAGTTCAATAGATCCTTCAGACTCAGAATCTGTAGAGAAAAACTCGATTTTCAGGAGTCTAGTGGCTGTGGCCAGGTTTCACAATCTGCTCTGGAGAATCCTCATGAGATCTTGGAATCTGATTTTCAAACATGTGCCCAAATGAGCACAAAGCTTCAGCAGAAACCAGGCTTGAGGAAACCTGGCTCCGTGGTGAAAGTGGTTGATGGTGAAAATCTGTCTGCAATGCATCGACAGACTCGCAGCAACATTTGGTGCTCGGAGCCAACAATCATTCGTGTGTTTTCGAAACAGACGTGCAGCAAAGCTGTGGCTGTGCTGTAACGAGGGTGTTTCTGAGTCAGGGTTGTGTCGAATTTGAGTTTAAAGCTTCACCAGCAAGAGCGATTTGTCCACGGAATTCATTGTCCTGGAGTTCAGGTGTACAGGTCAGTGGGGTCTGCTCCGTCTGCTCTTTTGTGCCTGCTTTAATCAACAGACTGGTATTTCCACTCGAGATACAACAAGTGAGGGACACCTATTCCCCAACAGCACCAGTCAACCACTGCCTCAGCGTGGATGTGAGATACGAGTATTTAGTGCAATGGGAGTACTTAGAATTATGTCCTTTTATCTCAGACGGGCCAGAAGGTTTAGAGAGCAGTGTACCAAAGCACAGATTTATTTTTTTTCTTATTACTAAGGTGAAGAAGCAGGAGCAAGGATCGAAAGGTGTTTGCTGCGGCGCTCGCAAGTGCAGCGTTTGCCCAGCGCCGTGTTCCCCGTAGGTGGTTTTGGAGGTTTCTGCTGTAAATCATGCCGTGCTCACTGGGGCCCGGTACTTATCTCCTTTCATCAGAGTAAATTCTGAATAACTCCTGTGGGTTAGATACTGATGTGCTGGAGTAGCTTGAGATGAACAGCTGAGATCTGATGTAGTTTAGGATGATATTATTGAAGAGCGAAAAATGAAACTCCTTTCTATTAGCGTAGAGCAACGGTAGCTTGGCTCGAACTTCGTGCTGGTTTCAACTCCTTAAATCCGAAACTCTCTTCCCAGTCTAATTAAGGTAGGTACCTCCAGCCGTGTTTCTTATGTGTATGGGTGCTGAGTCAAGTGGGAGAAGGAAGCTGGGAATCGAAGTTTGAACCAAGAAGTGTCTGTCTGGTAGTTAATTTCATAACGGAATTATGTGTTTAGTGAAAAACAGTTGGAAGCTTCTCTTTGTTTGTTTAAAGTTATATTGTAAATCAAGTACAAAGTGTGTGCTGAAATCTGTGCGTGTCATATGGTTTAGTTTTAGGTAGGAGAAGGGATCTGGGCTGGCTGGTCCTGATGGATCCCTTCCAACTTGAAATGCTCTACGATTCTGTCATGGGTCTATCACAGCAAATCAACCAGTTTCACTTCAGAGTAAAGAAATCTCTAATGCAGGGAAGATACTCCAAGTTCTATAGTACATTGGGGCTTCCTATTTAATTATATGTAGATTTATGCTTGGATTTTCATTCTTGTAGTTTTAGGTAAGAAGGGTCCTCTGAGCAGTGTTTTTAAATGAGACTTCAAAGACAAAAACATTATTGGTGGTGGGAGATGTGAATTTGTGATAGGAATGGGGGAAACGTGAATCATGTGAAGATTTAAAAAGATTTAAGAACAATGTTGCAACTTAGAGGGAATTCATACTGAGAGGTAGTAAAATTTAGATTCATCCATTAAAAATCAGTAAATTGAGAAGAATAAAATACAGATATTAACTGTATTAAAATGATGAAATTTTGCATGTAACCCACCTCATCCTCCCTTCTAATCCAAAGAAAAGGGAAGACCCATGACCATGAGGAGCTGCCACCGTCACTGACGGGCTCAGCCTTGGCCACCAGTGGGTCTGTCTTGCAGCTGGCTGGCATTGCTCCAGCTGCCAAAGCTCTAGCAGCTGCTCACAGAAGCAACCTCTGTACCCTACCTGCTAACAACACCTTGCCGTGCAAACTCCGTACAGCTGGAAATGTATTTAACAGTCAAAATCACACAGTATTTTAGGAGCTCAGAATGGTCAGACCGAGTCACCTTAAAGGTCTTCCTGACCTCGTCTTTGGCTGAGTATTTTCTGTGATTCCCTTTTTATTTTTGCTGACTGCGTTATCCTGAGGCAACGAGCTCCAAATGCTGATTTGATGGTGATGAAGATGTGCTTCCTTTTGTATCTTTGAAATCCACTGCCTGATAGTTCCAGCGGTGGGCTTCATTCCTCAGAAATAATGAGTTAGTGCTTCTGCTTACAGGAACTGCTCTGAGTCTGGGGCTGTTCTGGGCGCCCTTTGAGGATCTCTTCTGATTTAACTACATTCTTGGGAAAAAGAAGAGTCTGAGGGTTGAGGGCTTGACTTGGGATCTCAGACAAGTGAGATTCACCAGCTGTTTTCTAAGGCAGCATGTTTTGACTACAGAGGAGCGAATATTGGCCCGTAGATCTGCAGTGAATCGGTTAGATATCAGTTTTTCTTGGAGGGCTTTGTACAACGTGCTGGAAAGTACAACTCATCAGAGTCTGCTCTAATCTGCTCAGCATGGTGATAAAAGAAGGAAAAGGAGATAGGTCTGAACCAAATCTCTGAAGCCTGAGCCCTGACATGATCTGTTAGCGGAAGGACAGCAGATTTACCAGAAGTGGGGATCTTTTGACCAGCTAGATAGAGTGCTCGGACGAAACCCGCGATACCACACGTCCTTGCTTTCCCAGGGGTGCGAGTGGTTCCGCATTGGCAGGGCACCAGGACAGGACATGCTCCTGGAAAAGTCCGAAGGGCTGGAGAAGAAGAACTTCAGAGAGATGCTCTGTCTGACCAAAACTAGCAGTGTTAGTGCAAATCACAGGTGAGTAATGAAGGAACACCATCCTTCTACAACGTTCTTGGTGCTTTCTTGCCTGTTCAGGATGCAGATGATGCAGAACGTGGCAAGACATTAGTAATTGTCTTCTACATTTATGGCCACAGAAACAAGGGACGCAGGGCACCTCGGCAAATACTGGTCGCCTAACGCACGTCACCAGAACAGTTCTACCGTCGTTACTAATCTTAACATTTCCACTCGCCCTTGTGGGTACACGCTGTGTGTCACCTTCTGCGCTTGATTGCTGGAGTCTGCACTCATGAAGAGTCCATGAACAAATGTCGTGTGGGTATATGTGCAACTCTGTGGGCTACAGATACAAATAACAGGTAGAGTTTAGACTCTGTGGCCTAAAACTTGATGCTTTCACATATTGGCCCAGCTAAAACTTCATTCCTTGCCCTTAAAAGGCCAGATCCTGCCTCCGATAAGAACTTCCTCTGCCTCCCACTTCACAAACAAGCTTCTTCCAGACCTTCCCCACCGCTAGGTAGGAGTAACTTGCCCTGCCTCTGGTTTAACTCCTGTCTCTCCTGGACTCAGCCCTCACTTCTCACTGTTCCACTTCCACCCGCTTCAATCCACGCAGCGTTAAGGGGGGTCTGAAGGAGATAACTGCCTTGGCACAATGGATCAGAGTGTGAGGGACCAAACAGATGTGGGAAAGGTTGAACAAAGGTGCTGAAATGAGTCTGTTGGAAGGAAGAATTCAGGTTCTTTGTTCCTTTTTTCTGTCCCATGAATTCTACTTTGGGCACCTTTTATTTCCCAAGCTTCCCAGCTGCATTGGACGGTGAATGCTGGTTACGGTAACCTTGAAACTTCCCGTAGGATCCCCCTACAACAGGCACCAGGAGCGAGGGGAGGGCAGGGAGACAACGAACTGCTCTGCCCACTGCGGGTGGCGAGTTTCACAAAGTGAAAAAGCCACCTGTTGGTCTTTGACTCATTCACAAAGCAGTCACGTCAAATACTAACCTGAAAAATTCCTGGTAAGTGATTAAGCCCTGAAACAATAGCACATTTCTGCCTCTTGACGCTGTCAGAAACCACAGGTACACTCACTCAAACTCCCCCTTTGATGGTTTGAGATCAGAAGTAATTTTGATCAAAAGCCAGAGGAATTACCCCAAACCCATTCATGCTCAAGGTTATTCTTTGTTTTGGTCTTTAGTTCCTCTCAGAACCTTTACTTACTGAGGTCTCAGAGACCTATGGCTTAATTAAAATAACTGCTTTCCAAATGTCTTTGATTACAAAATCTTTCACTTTCATGGAACATGTCCTGATTTACACCAGAACAAACCTCAGGTCATGCTGAGCAAACGCGCCAAAGGATGCAGATGTGCCTGTTGTTTCAACAATTTTCATCCCAGAACATTTTTTTCTTGGGGGGAGTGGGCAGCATTTTCAGCTGGAAACATCAGCCAGCCCTTCTCCCCACAATGCTGTGCCCAGCCCTGCCAGGAGCCTTGGTGATGCTGTCCCCGTGACTCAGAAAAGCACTCTGTAGTTGTATGAGCAGGTACTATTATTACTCCAGCTACACGGTGAAGCTCGAGTGCCTTGCAGTGCTGCTAAAATGTCCTGCATGCCACCAGGCAGGGCGGGGGGGCATCCTCAGCACTGTTTCCATGTTGGTCTTTGTGGGTCCCAACAGTCACCTAGTCGCGAGGCTAAAATGAAGGGCCTTGTGCAAGGGCTGTAGGGATTGAAATGTGGCAAATACTGAAGCTTCAGTCCATTGGTTGCTAATCAAAGTGAAATGATTACGGCCGCCTTTACCCTAGGGTAACCCTGTAGAGGGGATAGCTCAGTGCTGGGTGGCCTCTGGCTCAGCTTTCTGTGAGATGGGATCCCAGTCCTGAGCAGTCTGGCAGTGAAGCAGTTCTGAGTGGGGTCCTTCCTGTGCCCCTTCCCGTCCATCCTGTTGCGCTGTCGTAACAAGCTGTCTCCTCTCAACTCTACAAAGCAGATTCCCAAAACTTAAGTTAGGCTCACGAGATGTGATTCCTCGCACCAGTCTGAAGATGCCTGCAAGGTCTAGACCAGAACTAGTCACCCTGGGCCTTCTTAGGCCAATAGGCAACAGACCAGGGATCTCGCTCAGCTGATCAAATGTGACTACTTCAGGATAAGACATATGTCATGCTAAGGTTTCTGGGAAGTGTAGATGGTGTCTGAGGTGACCTCATGCAGCTAGCTACTTCTAGACACTCACACTAGATCAGCACAATCCCTCCCAGACTGCCCAGAGACAGGAGAGCTGATGTGGTTTTCCTGGAAGGTCACCAGGTCACAGAAAGCTGAGAAAGGGATGTCTGGAGGGTCATCTCTTATCAATTCTATCCACAGCTTGAACGGTGTCATTGGTCTTCTCTGCTGGTTTCTGCCCACAGCCAGGAGCATACCATGGTCACAGTCTTCAGATGGACGTTTCTGTGCCAACACTTGCTGCCATGTTGCTGCTCAGCACCTGCCGTGCAAGGACTTGCAGGCTCCTTCATGGCACTTCCATAACGTTCATTCACGTTTGCTTACAGATCTATCAAAACCAGAGACTTCATCAAATCCTGGGTGGGACCAGGGGGCTGCGGGAGAAGTGGGGACAGAGTCTGTGCAGTGTGTTTTTAACACCAAGGCATGTGACCGAGGTAAATCTGTTCCTCTCCCTGTGCCTTCCTTATCTGTGAAACAGGGGAATGAGACTCACTTCCTTTGTGAGGCAGTTTGAGATTAATGGGAGATAAGTCGTATGTGAGAGCAATTTTCATTTTCCTGACTGAAGTTAGTTAAGCAAAGTGTTTGTGACTGTTCAGAGTTGGCAAAACACGACCTTTATCGCTCTGCTCAGTCATACACATTTTTGGGTACCCTGTGATGGACTTTGCAAACACTGAGGAGATGTGAGTGTGTCCATGGCTCCAAGGCTTCAGAAATGGCCGAGGGAAGCTGTCCTCAGGCCCCGTGTGTGCACGGTGCTGTGCTCAGTCCTGTTATGACTGTGACAGATGCAACAATCATAGAGCTTTATTAATTTATTCATTCGTTTTGATTAATCGTACCTTCAGTGGTGACAGTTCTGTGTTCTCCCTCTGGCAGAACCCCGGCTGTGTTCACGACCATGGAAAACTTCACAGCACCGCTGGGCACCGTCAGCGAGCTCGTGCTTCAGCAGGGCAAGTCCATGCTCTTCCAGGGCAGAGTGAGCGGTCCCTCCCGCCGCAAGCGGGAGTTCATGCCGGATGAGAAGAAGGACAACACGTACTGGGAGAAGAGGCGCAAGAACAACGAGGCGGCCAAGCGCTCGAGGGAGAAGAGGCGCCTCAATGACTTCGCCATGGAGAGTCAACTGGCTGCTCTCAGCAAGGAGAACGCTGTCCTCAGGACAGAGCTGCTGTCCCTGAAGCTGCGCTTTGGGCTTGTCAGCCCAGACACCAGCACCTACCAGGGCCACTCCCTCCATGACTTCCTGGGAGTTTATTTCAGAGGGCACAGAGCAGCCTCCCCACTCCACAAGGCAGAGCCCTTCTCGGGGGAGCCCTGCTTCTTCACAACGAAGAGCTTTGTGCCGAAGGTGCTGGAGCCAGATGACTTTTCCTGCAAAACCTTTGGCCCATCCAGAAACATCCTTGGCTGTGACTCAGAGCCAGCTCCCAAGGACCCACCTTGCCTTCAGCAGCCACAGAGGCTTGATGCATCCTTCAGACCCACACTTTGCTCTCCATTCCTCAACTACCACTGCCCAGACAAATACGCATTCCACTTGTCTTTGTCGGGCAGCGCCTGCTTCTTGTGCCCTTCCCCCAGTCCAGCTGAGGTAAGCAAAGAAAGCTGCACGACCATCTCAGATGAAGATGATGAGCAACAAGTGCCCAAAACTTCTCCTCTTCCCCCATGCAGCCTACCCTGCCCTTCAGAAGACCAGCTGAAGGGCCGAAGCTATGTTGCCCTACCTCACAAGCTGCGGATTAAGACCAAAGCCCTCAGCGGTTTGGAGGAGAGTGGCCTGGACTCCCACTGAGGTAGCAAAGGAACAGCCAGTGCAAGACCTTCCGACAATGTGAAGGGCTTGGGAGGAGGGGGTGGGAGGGAAATGTCTTAAGCTTCAAAGAGGGAGTAATTTTCCCTGCTTTGCATAAATGATAAAGGAGTTCGTAGGGCTGGGCTGCATCACTGCAGCACCGCTGCAACCGGCCATGATGTTCATCTTACTGGGTGAGACCTGCCTGACCCTGCGGTAGCCGTGAAAGGCTTCCAAACCAAGCTGAAATTTGAGGTGCGCAGGGACCAGAGGCAAGTGCTGACAGTGGAGGTGGTGCCCACATCATGCCTGGGGCATCTTACACTTCTAAGTCTCTTCCCACCTTCACAAAGGAGTGAAATGGGGGCCTCCAGACTTTGTCTGATTTTATCTAATGCATTTGAGTTCAGCCCCTTTCCCTTTCTGAAGTATTTTGCTCACGCTGCAGGTAATGTCTGTATCCCTTGGGCTGTCTGCTAGGACACTTTCCCTGCCCTGCTTCTGGCTGCTTGGGACCCGCGCTGTAGCCCTGGCAGTGAGCATGGAGTAGGTGTGATACCGCTGGAGAGCTTTAACCCTGCTGACCATGTATCGCAGGGCTCAGCGTACGGCAGGAGGCATCTGGAGCTACGTTGAGCTGACAGCCAGCTGGGTGTCAGTGAGCAGGAGCCTTGTGGCCGTCTCTAAAGCCAATTTGCACTGTTCCTCAGCCTCCTCAGCTTACAAGCCAAAGACACGTCTCAGAGATGTGTTGCAGGTGTAGCTGTAACTTGTCCTCAGTTCTCCTTTCAGGTTTTGTCTTTTTCTCCTGCGGGTACGAGGCTAATGAGGTTCTGATGTTTCTGTGTCTGCCCTAAACTTTTTTTGACCTGTGGGCGAATACAGCCTGATCTGACAGAAGAAGACAGATCTCAAAGGGAATAAGCAACCTCAGACTGTTCTCCTCTGCCCCACCCATACATTTTTATGCCATCTACCATGTCCCTGCTGGTAGAAAAACTGCATTGCCTGCTCAGGCCTGCTGGAAACCAGAGGTGGCTCTGGGAGCTCCACCTCCCAGCCCAGATCCCTGGGAGTCTCCGCTTCACCAGTTCTGCTGCTCACATGACTACCCCAGTCCTTCCTGTGTGCCGCTGTCCTCACTGAGTTTTCAGGCTCTGGAGAAGAAGGACAATTGTCAAGAGTATTTCTCTAGAAGTTGTTTTATAACTAATAAAGAAATGCACCACTAATAAGACCATGTAAGAGGACAAACCACGTGACCTGACATGGGATGTAATAATTCCTCACATTGGTTTGGAAAAGAGGACCCTCTGTGTGAGCTGTACGGAGCGTCATCTGAACTGGGAGGTGAATCAACACGTTGTGCCAATAAAACTCTAGTTTCCAGAAGGTGCGGAAGGTGTTTTGGCCTCTCTGTTGGGACTGCGTCTGCCTCAGACTTCCCTCCTCAGAGGGGCGAATACATCCCGTGGAAAGCAGTCCTGCTCAGCAGGAGCGCGGGTAGCTGTGATGAAGGGCCAGACTGAGCAGGCTGTGGGGTGGTACCATCCTCTGTCCTCTGCTTTCCCCTGTCCATGTCCATGTTCTCACAGCAGAACCCTCATCTCTGCACCACCGAGTCCTCCTGCAGCTGGCGGAGGGGCTGGTGTGGTGGGGCTCACACCCAGCTCACCACCTTTTATAGAGATACCCTGCAAAGATCAGCCGCTGACTGCCCATCTCTTGCACTTTTGCGCTGAGATCGGTGCAGAGCAAAGGACAGACCTTCGCGCTCGCTGCGGCCGGAGTCCCCGAGCTACAGCTCTGCTCTACTCACCAGCCTGAAGGGAAACCAGAGCGCTGCAGCTGCTCTTCAGGTGTGAAACTTGATGCAGTGATGCTTTCAGATTAAAAGAAACCACAAGTGCTTCGATTTCCTGTCCTGTTCCCTCTCTCCTCGGAGTAGGTAGGGTCAGCCCATAGCAAGAAGACAGCTTAGAAATTATTTCACGATTTCTACAGCCTCGTCCCTGCTCCTGCCCATCCTCCCTGCCCTGACAGCTGGACCAGTTTTTCTCATGGCTGTGCAGGGCCCTTCTCTGGTCCATGGGCCAGCAGCCGATTCAGGATGCGGTGAGCGGTGTGGGGTGCCGGCAGCAGCCTGGCCCTGGCAGCAGAACTGGGGGAAGGTCAGCTCACCCTGCGCTGTAGGGTGGCCTGGGTGCTGGCAGGGAGGGAGAGAGCCCCAGGACCTGCCTCCCCTCCCAGCCCTGCTGCCTGGAGCCCAGGGCAAGACAACCGCGAGAGGTTTAAACCTGCAGGTGCCCAAAGGTGACTTTTTGCAGGGAGCAGGCAGGGTTCCACTGCAGAGGATGAAGAAATGAGTAACGCTTCCTGTTTGTTGTGTCCCTGCTGTGGCAGAAACCGAGGGCCAAACCTGGAGCTGGGTCTAAAGCTGCGGAAGGGTGCAACAGCAGCCGGAAAAAAGCATGAAGGGGTGTGAAGGAAGCCAGCCCTGGCCCCACACCTTACACCTTCTTACCACCCCTTCACCACTCTTTCTCTCGGTCCAGGTTTTGCTCTTCCTCTCCTCTAGAGCTGCTCGCCTGGAGGAGATGTGGAGCGTGTTTTCCCTCCCTCCACACTTGCATCTCTCCTGTGCTGCCTTGTCCTGGAGAGTTTCCAACCAGCACCCAGGGGAGATCCAGCCATCTCCATTGATTCTCCCGCCCCGAGGTGCACATTTAATCACATCTCCAAAGATGCAATTGCCATTGTGATGCTCATCCTTTCAGAGGACAATGGCCGCAAGGCCGCCCTGGAAGGGAGCAGACCTATTTCCACATTATCTGATCTTTGTGCCCTGAGAGGGGGAGGCAAGGAAGACATTTCTTGCCCGCATCTCTTTGGGAAGTCATTCTGGTATTTTTTAATTTGTCTGCCACAAGGGAAAGGTCAAAAGCAACAGCCTGATTTGGTACCCAACCAGCATTTAAGATTATGCTGTTGATTCAGCCCGTGGTTACACATGTAAATCAATGCCACAGATTTAATCATTGTTTGCACTGGCAAATACAGCCCCTGTTGATCAGCACCACTGGGTGATGTTTATTCTTAGGACTGAGGTGAAATTTAGGAATTACATGGGGCAGGACTTTTGAAGGGAGATGCTGTTAAGCCTTTCCTCTGTTTCACAGCTCCCTCAGGCTGTGGTTTTTCTCGCTGTGACAGCTGACAGCTGAGTGGTTCTAGCCCACCGCCACTCCCTCCACACCTCTGTGCACAAGGGTTTTCACATCCTCACCGAGCCCCAGCATTGCAGGGCAGGAATAAAACTGAGATGTGGTGCTTCTCATTCGGCACCTGCATCCATAACCAAGCCTGAAAGCATCACCCACGTCCCCAGAGAGCCTGATATCTCCCAGGAGCCGAGCCCAGCCCCTACCACTGCTCTCCCTCACTCCTTTGCTGGGGGTAGGAAGCGTGGCTGTGGTCCCAGCATGGACCTCCTCCGGCAAGCAAGTCCTGGTCCCCCAAAGCACAGCCACCACAAACACTTTCACTTGAAGGCACAACCAGGGGAGGAAGAGGTGATACATAAATATCAGCCTTTTGCTTTGCACAGGAGCTGGTGGTTTCTGTGCTTCCCCAGGGATTTTTCTTCTCTGGCTGCAGGGATTCCCTTCTCTGGCTGCAGGGATTCAAAACTGCTTCCCAGGAGAAGGGGAACTGCCTCGGCAGCTGCTTGGGCAGAGCGGGACTTCTCCTCGCTCCGCTGGGACCAGCGCTCCCCCATGGCCAGAAATCTGGCCAGAGCTGGAAAGGGACAGGAGAGGCAGCTGGGATGGTGACATTCCCCTCCTGCAGTGGAGGGGAGGAGTGTTGCAGCATTTAAATATCTCATGACACCCTTTTTGCATTCAGAGCTTAATGCTCATGTCGGTCACAGGTGAATCTGCCTTTCTGCCTCCTGGTGAGATTTTGATGTGTATTTTTAAAGAAGGTTTCCCCCCTCTGCGCACCTCCAGCCTTCACAATTAATATATTTTTCTCGAATTAAAAAATAGAACCATTTTGCTATAAAATTTCCAGGTGACGATTTTGCCGATCATACTGGAAAGTTCTTAAAAGCCCCAAACACATTCCAGGAAATACAGCCTAGGTGTGAATCTGAGAGGCACCGTGGTGGCATCTGTTTCCTTGTCAACGCATTTAGTAAGTGGTTGAGAAGAAGTGGGAAACGGTGAAATGCAAAAGGTTCTGGCATGTAAAGTTATTCAGGCTGGCAAAAGCTGAAAACGACTGTGACGAGTCAGGGAAGATCTCACCATGCTCAAAGACTGCAGGAGATAATGCGGGGGCGATTCAATGGTGGTAAACACAGATTAATGCGCACAGGAAGAAGGCATGGCCTTGACCAATCAAGTAGTAACCAGTGAGTAACTACTTGCATTCTCCAAGACAGCTCTACCGTCCAGCAAAGCCATTTGCTGTTCTGCTCCTCCTGCCTCCAAGAAGAAGCAGTGAAGAGAGTGCAGTGACCGCGGGCGGCAGTGCAGAATGGCTCTGGTACGGAGCTTGGGATTTTGAGTTGGCAAGAGGCAGCTGAGGAACGCGCTGGAGGTACCTAAATATACCTCACGGCAGACCGGCAGGGCTGAACAGGGAAAATGGCTCGTTGGTTCCGTACCGCAGAACGGGCTGGCACCGAGTGGAAGGGGGCAGAGGCTTTAAAAAACAGCCAAAGGACGTATTTCTTCAGGCAGCACATGGTTAAACCATGCAGCCTGTTACCACAGGATGTTGTGGATATAAATGAGGTCAAAAAGCAATGAGACAGTCTTGGGGAGGATTAGTCTGACACCAAGACGGTGGTTCAGGATGTCCCTGAAGTGCAGCCGGGGAGCCAGGAGGGCGGGCGATGCTGCCGCTGCTCTCACGGGTTTTTGCTGAGCATCCCCCAGCTTTGGAGCTGAGTGAGGCTGGAGGGAGCCTGGCTGGGTGCTTCTCCATCCCTGTGCTGCTGAAAACTTCTCTGCTGCCAGACGCTGCATACTCCAAAAACCCCAACAAACCTCGCACATTTCAGGCACAATTTTTCACACCTTCGTGGTGCTAGACAGAGAGATGACTACAGAGTCTTCCCTTAAGAGCACGAGTTAATGATAACCTTTCAGCTAAGCTGAGGACCAAAACTGAATCATTGCTGATGTAGGAAAAGTTGGCAGTGACTTCTGGAAATAGATGCTGCATTTGGGGTAACCCCCTGCCTGCCAGACCGTGCAGCCCCTGCAGGTACCTGTAAGGGAAATGCTGTTTCAAAAAGCTATTTTAAACCCGATCCCGGCTGTTTTTCCATCATTATAAAATACCTAGAGGGGGAAATTCCAAACCTTACGAAACTAGCTGTGTTAATCATCTGCAAAATGAACCACTCCCTGCACTGCGTCGTGTCCCCACTCACGTAGGAGACCAGACACTGCTATGGGCAGCCAAGACTCAGACCCAAACGGAATCCCCCCATTTCCATCCTATTGGATTCCTCCAATTTAATCCTGTGTCAATCCTAGAAGGTTATTGCTAGAGAACAGGGTTGGTCTTTTTGTGGAAAAGAAAATAATCGTCCTGTTTCTGGTTGGCGTTTCCACCGTGGGCAATCCCAGGTGACCATGGCAGCGTCAGTGCCAGCGTGTTGGCAGGACCTTGAGGGCAGAGGCCCCGGTGTCTTTGCCGACGCCAGTCAGGGACTGGTACCCAGTGCCTGGGGAGGTGTTTGCGGTGGGACAGTGCTGCCATCCACTTTAGCACTGGTCACCTGGGCAAGAGTGGGGGAAGGAGGGTGCACCATCGCTTCTTTGCGTTCCCAGCGATGCTCTGACCCACATGGTGAGCTGCAGGTTCTGGACCTGCCGGTTTTATTGTTTCCTACGCAGAGAGATCATGTGGGGTTAGATGGAGTGATGGCAGGCAGCAAGAGCATCTCTGCCCCTTATCTCTTGCCAGCCTTATCAGCCCCACCGGAGCTGCTCCTCCCGTGATGTGCCTGGATCACACCCCCGTTTCTTTCCTGGTGA
>NW_010424129.1:12582-15993 GCF_000710305.1 Buceros rhinoceros silvestris | reverse complement strand
TTGGCCCTTATCTTTGTACCCAGGTGCCTTCTCTACACACTGCCCTGCCGTGCTCTGCCCCTCTGGCAGGGTGTAACCCCCCTGACGGTGCTTTGCACATCTTCCCCGCTGTGCAAACTGGTCCAAGTTCCCTTCCTAGCTTAGCTACCCCATTTGGGCACCACCTGGGCAAATATGGCTAAGTATTGGGAAGAACTGGGTTTAACAGGGAGGGTATTAGAGATCATGATGAGATACCACCAGGAAAGCCTGTGGATTTTTTCATGGCCACCTACATCTCTGGTATTAGGAATAGGCAGAAACTGGTGATCAGAGCCTCAGTACCAGTTCAGTATACGTCAAGCTGCACAACACTGTGCCTTGGTGCCTGTGGCCTTGGGCTTCCAGGGGACTAAGTTGCTGTGGTGGAGATGTGCATGACCATGGATTTCTTGGTCCAGTTTATCCAATGGGGATTTAGGGATGATAAACTTTAAAACATCTGTGAGGTCAGGTCTGTCCACCCTTGCACAGCAAGGTCAGGCTGAACTACAGCTGGAGAAATGGTCTCGAGATACCCACTGACCACCATCTGGGCAATGTTCAGCCTCCTGTGTCACCTTAACTGGAGGTTCATCCTGCTGCTTGCGAAAGGACAAAGAGGCTTGTGCAGTCTGGCTCCCTTCAATGGAAAACACTGGGAGTTGTTGTCTAAACTCCTCATACCACCAAATATCCACCAAATATGTGTGATTGTGCTCAGCGGTGCGTAAAGATGAAGTGATTATTAGAGGTATCTTGGGTGCGCGGGAGTCAGTATTTATGTAGCTGCCTTCCAGCTTCTATCTTTCTCTTATCAGATACTCAGTCTTTTAAATTTGTGCTCAACTATGCACGAAAAAAAAAGAGAAAAAGAAACTACACACCCTTCTATTAGTCTGATGTAGTAACTGAAGAAGTGTGAATACCCTGAGCTATTCATCTCCAGGCTGGCTTTCTGATATCAGTTCTTCTGAAGACCGCAACCTTTCATTTCTCGCACGTAGTGTTACTCATGTTTGATAAGTGTGCTAAAACATCAGAGGGAACTGGAGAGGCTTGACAACTCCTTGACCTCAAACTACTCAGAGAGCAGCACCCCATGATGAATAAAGCTCGCCTGGTTCTTTATTTTTATTTTTTTTCAGACATTAAGAGTTTTTGCAGCTGTGATGTGTTAGGGCTGGGTGTGGGTAAAACAGCAGCTAAACGAAAACTGCAACCAGACTCAAGCTCAGCCCCCAAACCTCTAGCAAGAAGTGGATGAGGTGCCTCCACCCCGATGTCCCCTGTCGCCCAGTGCAGCCCTGGCTCACTGGTGCAGCCCCAATGTCCTGCTGAGGACAGATGGACTCATTTCCTGCCTTTCCCTCCTGCTTCAGCACGGGAAGGAGAGCAGGGTGATGAGCACAGGGAGACCAGGGTGCAGCACAACCCGGGTCAATGCCCATGGCCAACTCCCCTTTGGATGGGTGCTGAAGAGGTCCAGCTCTAGCTGCCTCCTGGGAGAGCTGGGCCAGGGATGACAAGAAACGAGGCTCATGTCCAAGCCCCCAGCATGTGGAAATCACAGGGAGATTTTGCTGCTGGGAAACATTTCTGCCAAATACCACCAGCTGCTGCCTCAAAGCCCATGGCAGTGTGGGGACAGGGTGGTGGCTCGTGGGGATGGAGCCACTTTTGGTGAGGAGCATCGTGGCGCAGCAGCTCGTGACAGCAATGGGCTCTCGATGGGGAAACACGAGTGATTTTGGCAAGCGGAGGAGAGAACATGTGAGTGAAAGGGAAGGGAGCAGAAAGGCTGCGTGTAAAGGTTAACACTTGCCCTAGGAAAGAGGAGGAAAACATCTGTGCTCTTAAATAGCATTTGCTGACAAGGTTGACTCACAGCTATTTGGTTTGTTTCTTTTCTTAAAAGACCAGTTATGTCCCTTTTTTTCCACTGTACTTGCTCACACCCCTGTTGAGTAGGGAGTCTGATGAACAGCGTTGTAAGATCTCTGGTCGTCACAACCTCACCAGACCGGTAGCATTAGTTCACACCTCCCACACTCACTGCGTTCCTTTAATACAGCGAGAAAAACCTGGCATGGCCTGAGAGTGAGATTACAGCAGAAAAATACTTTCCGCTGAATTACTGCCGTGTTTTGAGTAACCTCGAAATCGCACCATCCCTTTCACCCTGGTCCCTGACTTCCCTGAGACCTGCGGGTGAGGGGTTTTAGCATCTCACTAACACGCAGCACGTTGCTGCGACTGAGGAGTGCAGGGCTCCTGCACTGAGCATGCAGGGTTGCCCTGGCCCCTTCAGGTCCTGAGCTGGATGTTCTGGAAGGTGACTTGTTCACGGTTTTTTATCACCAAAAACAACTCAGGAGGTAACCTGGAAGCTACCATCAGCTCTGAGCTTGCTGATCCCTTCAGTGTGTCCCTTGCTGCCTGTACGAAGCTGCCCCCAATTGCAACCAGAGCTGAGCACCAGTCCTTGGCGTCCCACTGGGCTGTGCCGATCTCCCAGGCACCCCCAAATTCACCGGTAACCTTGCACATCTGCAAAACATCAGCCATGAATGTGCACAGGCTGTGCCACCCCAGGCCTTGCAGAGCATGAGCTCGGTGCTGGCAGGAGGGAGGCTGAGCAAGGAGGTGGGCAGTGGTGGCAGTGCCAGGTGTCTGCAAGGGACGACATGCAGCTGGCAGAGAAGCTGCCTCCGAGTGTGCTGGCAGGTATCACCGGAGTTCACCGTGCTGGCAGGGGCAGGAGAGGGCAGCTGATCTCCGCCTTTCTGCTCTCTGTCACCCTGGGCTGCGCTGAGGGGGGGAATCAGGAGGCAGAGATGCTGCTGCTCTGGCTTTTGGTAGAGCAGGAACAGGAGGGGGATGTGCTGGGCACTGCAGAGGTGCCAGCTGCTTTGTGAGCTGCAGCAGCACCCGCTTGGGGGGCCACACTGACCACAAAGTTAAACAGAGTCCTGACCCCCTGACACAATGAGGTATAGACTGAAATCCCAGCATTCAGCTGATACCAGGGCTGCAGAATAACATCCTTGGCTTCTGCTTCCCCTTTCAGCTCACAGGAAACAAATCTGCAGCTCTTTGCCCCGCAGGACGATGGTTTGCACATGGTGCCAGTAGCTCGGCCCCACGGGCACAGCCCCATGCTCAAGTGTGTCCCTGGGCAAGCAGCACCCAGCTGTTGTCGGAGGCTGGGAGTGCGGCTGGCAGCTTACAGGAGCTGCTTGCTCCTCCCAGACAGCCCAGCACCTGCGGCCAGGGCTTCTAGCGAGATAAGAACTTGTTTTCTCCGGAAATATTCAGGGGAAATGAAGTGGCTAGTTTGAGTCAATTTGAGAGCCAAACACTCTTTGCTTGTGAGAGAGCCGTGGGAAAGAG
>NW_010424129.1:11220-12498 GCF_000710305.1 Buceros rhinoceros silvestris | reverse complement strand
GAGTCCTGCAAGATGCCTCCTGCATCCCTGCAGCATCCTCCCTGCATCCCTGCAGCATCCCTGTGGCATCTTCCCTGCATCCCTGCAGCATCCTCCTTGCATCCCTGCAGCATCTGCTTTGCATCCTTGCAGCATCCCTGTAACGTCCCTGGAGCATCCCTGCAGCATCCACTTGACACCATTGCAGTGTCCCTGTAACATCCCTGCAGTGTCCCATATCCCTCCCACCCTCCTCCCACCAAACCCTGTGTCAGCTTCCAAAGGTCAGGGGTTGTTCCTCAAAAGTTTGATAAGTCTGGCATGTTCTTCTGGGGATTATCTGAGGGTTTGGTGCTGAGATTGATGCTGTTTGTGGTACTTCCCGTGGCTCTTGCCATGAGCAAATCACTCATGGGCAGGTGTTGGTGTCCACAGGTAACAGCCGCACTGGGGAGACCAAGATTGCTCCAGCTTGCGTGGGTTCTCGGTGCTGGCGTGGGGAGCAGACTTCTCTGCTGCACTCAAAGGAAATTACCTCTGCCGGTTGCTGTTCAAGATGAGGGGTTAAACCTGCCACAGAACCCTTAACTCTGCCACTGGAGGGCATTAAACAAGGGGTCTTCACTTGGATGCTGGACAGAGAAGAATGTGGACTGGGAGAGGATGACAAAGGTGGGTGCAGGTCACCCATGCCCAGTGGGAGATGGGAAACTCTCGGTCTTGACACAGAATGCAGCTGTGGGGAATTAACCTCTCCCACCTGCGAGATGACTCCAAGCCCCAGTGCTGGGAACTCTCCCAGCTCCCTGCTGGGGATCACAGCTGAGGACAGGTGAGTCCTGAAGAGGGTTGAGGTGGTGGAGATGCTGCAGCTGCAGCACATAAACCCTCAACCCTATAAAACCTGGGGCTGGGGGGAAAGGCCCCCTCCCAGGAAGAGAGCACCAGGGGTGGGGAGCCAGCACCTTCCTCCCGTGGGCCAGTGCCTGCTGGGTCCAGCCCTTTTCCCAGCCTCCTGGTCTGGGTATGAAAATCCTTTACGTGCTTTGGGAGGGCAAAGAGGTGTCTGACCCTGTGCCCTCACTGCACAAAGGGCTTGTGATGATTTCCCGATGTACATAAAGTGTTTTCCTGTCTGAGAGCCAAACTGAACAGCAACTGCCAGAGAGCACAGGGAGCAGCTAAATCCGCTGTCGCTGCAGTTCAGGTTTGTTTCCAGTGTCCACCATGAGATGTTCGAAGAGCTGGAGGGTGACAACCTGCTCCTCTCTGAGCAGCCCTTATCTAGGCAGTGCCAGG
>NW_010424129.1:0-10991 GCF_000710305.1 Buceros rhinoceros silvestris | reverse complement strand
CCCCCCAGCCACTGCCGGCTCGCACACCGGGAGCAGCGGGGCCTCGGGACCGAGCAGCAGGACGCCAATGCCAGCACCGGGCTGGAGGAAGGCCCCCCCAGCCCACGTGGAGGCAGCGGGGCCAGAGGGCCTTTGCACAGGGCTCCTCACCAGGGCCGGGCTGGCCCCTCGGGGCTGTCTGGGCTCCGTTGCTGCCCGCAGTCTGTGCTGGTTGCGGGGACTGCAGCTCTCACACTGCGGGGTACAAAGGAGCTTTGCCAGAGACCTCGGGTGGGCTCCGGCCTCTTCAGAGCAGCAGGTAACACCCTTGGGGACTTTTTCCTTGGATTTGAGAGTATCTCCCAGGACTGAGCCTGCCCCTGCGTTGGTGAGTGACCCTTCTGGTACCCCTGTGTGGGAGATTCTGGGTGATGAGTGAGGGTGTGCACACTGTGGTTGCTCACGGAGCCTGCTTTGGCGTTGAGGAATTCGCGGTGCGGTGATACGTTCCCAGCCGACAGCCAGTCCTGTAATTCATTCTGCTCAGCCGGAGGGACGGGCACGTTTGTTGAGGAGATTCCCCTTTTTCAGATAGCTGCTGCTGTCTGCTCTGTGGGTGCCTCCAGGGTGTTGGTGGAAGTGGCTCCACAGCAGTTCCCTGAGGTCAAGCTGACCCTCTTTGCTGGCTTCTCTTTTTTTTTTTTCTCCTTTTGCGTGGGGCCAGGTCACCGTGCCAGCCAGCGCCACTTGCGTCACTGCTGGGCTGGCCTGGCCCCAGCAGCCGTGGTGGGGGCCCCTGTTTGGAGACAGCAGCTCCATAACAAATGTGGGCTGGTGTCGAACCGTAACTCAGAGCGTTGCGACATGGCATAGGGGATGCTGAGAGACGCTGTGGTATGAGAGGACTCCTTCCTTGTGACAAACAACCCTCTAGGGAGGGAACAGACTTCCCCATGGTGTGCCTGTGCTTTGCCCTTTTTCCCTGCAAGCTGCTGCTGCTTTCTCAGCTCCTCAGGGCATTTCCCCCTCTCAGGTGTCTTGGTGCCCCTTCCTCAGGGTGTTTTAGCTTTGATTTTGGTGCTTGAGGAAACAGGTCCAGGGAACAGCACCTTCCCCTCCCAGCACATGCTAGCTGTCACATCTCCATGCCCTGTGCTGTTTTTTTAACATCACTTGGTCATTTTTGAGAGTAAGAGCCGGGTCTCCAAGGGTAGAGGGGAGCAGGGCACTGTGGTACTGGGATGAAGGAGATGGAGGTGCAGCAGGGACAGTGGCTGCAGATCTGGGGGCTTGCCCAGGGCTGCCAAGGCAGGAGCCGGTGCTCTAGTGACCAGACCCAGCCCTGCTCCATCATGCAGCTCCCCTTGGTGCCTGATGTCAAAGCCTGAGCTGGGAAGTCCTTTCCACTTGCAGTCCTTCTGCCAGGTGATGGCTGCTGCAGCCAGGGCACGCTGGGTGCTGGGGAAACTTGTAGAGGTCTTTCGCAAGGAGCTCTGAAAGCTTTTAATCTGATGCTGCTGACATAATAATGGGTGCTTGAAAACCTCTGTTTGATTGAGCAAACAGGTTTCTAATCTGCTGGGTAGGAAACTGTTCAAACCTGACCCGGGGGCCAAACTGGTCCCACCTGCCATTGAGAAGCTTTACTTTGAAGGTTAAAAGCCAGTTTGGTGGTGTGGAAACCTTGCCTGCAGAGGAAGGATTAGTGACTAATCGTGGTTTCATTAATTCTAATTTGAGTGCTTTCACTTTCAGCAGAGTTAATTTAACAATAGTCTCAAATAACTACCTGGAGATCAGCACCGGCTCCTCTGCTCTGCAGAGAACCGGGGTGCACAACCGACTGGCTCGGGGGGTCCGGAGGGGTGGTGGAAGGTCCCGATCCCTCTGACACCAGACCCTGGACGATGGGGTGCCCAAGGCAACCGAGGAGTGAATGCTCAGGGATTTCAGGAGGGTAGAAGTAATTCCTGACTTGGGATGGCAAGTGTTGTGACAGGAAGTAGAGGGAAATAATTGTGGCAAGACACGTGGTGTTTATTCAAGGAATATCAAGTATCGATCTCCAAAGAGATGGCGGGGGGCTGTGTTGCACTTGGATTTAATGTGTCTTTACGTTCTCTTGTCATCACTTGAATTATGTGGAATGTTAGGAAATGTATAAAAATTACATATGATTATAATTATACATATTAAAATAGATGAAATATTTGATTGAAGATATTTACAGTTCAAAAGGGAAATTGGGGAAAAAACTCAGATCTAGGTGAAGTTCTTAAGTTTAAAATAGTTCTTAAAATGCTATAAAATCATATAATTAAGTCTTTTCCTGAAAAATGGCATTAACACTGAAGGGCCTGGCCAACGGCAGTTCCTGGTAGCCCTTGTTTTCTGTTGGTTGTGTAATATTCGTATAAAATACTACAGAGATTCAAGAAAAAATTTCCTCTGCATCTGCTTTGGCAGTTTCCCGCAGTATGAAAAGTTGTTGTAATGGTGCAAAGATGTGCCTCGAGACAAGAGAAAATGCTAAACATAATTTATTAAACATTTTTCTAGTAGTCGTAAACATTTTTCCTTCATGAGTGGATGAACAGGTCTGTGAAGGCGCTTCCTCGGTGGCGTCAATGCACTTTTCTCGTGTTGAGGTGGGGGAAGTACACCCCGTACATGCCTTGCTGCACCTGGTACAGATGTGACTTTCTTCTGAGGCAAAAGATGATCTGGTGGGAAAAGAACAAAAATAATGAGCCTGCGCTTTGTCCTTCATGAGATGTCCCCAAACCATGTTGCTGGGTGGGGGTAATCTTGCCTAAAGCTGCCCAGCAAACACAAGCACAACCCCCAGATCTGAATCTGAGGTGTTTCCTCTCCTGAATCTTGCTAAAACTTCTACTCCTGAACCTGCGGGCAGCAGTCTGTGTTCTCTGTCGGTTTAGCTGGTCTCTTCCAGCCGCTGCAGGGCAAACCACTGCTGCTGGAACAGCAGCAAATCAACACCAGAGTCTGGAAGAGCCTCTGCTCTGGCCCAGGGTACGTGGCTGCAGTATGGCCCTGTGAGGCTGCTGCAGCCTGCGTTGAGGGTGTGGAGTACAAAGTTCTGGATGTCATTCCCGCAGGTTGTTAATGCCATCTTCTGCACTCCCTTACCTGTAAGCTGAGCTTCAAGTGCTGCAGCAGATGCCCTAATTCAACCTGCTCGTCACCTTGGCATTTGTCTTACCCTTGGGTTTTGTGTTTTTCCTCTGCAAAAAGGACTCTCTCACATTCATGACCTGCTGCCTCCTTTCCTGGAAATCTACGTGATTACAACTACTCTTCCCATCCTCCTGTGCTCAGGTCCTGGGGAGAGTGGCAGTGACTGAAGGAGGGTTGGGCAGATCATTTGCTGTTGCCATGTCAAGTGCTGCTCCCACTGGGCTTCTTGTGGATATGTCTGATGTCCCTTCTATGACTCCCCCTGTGCCAAGTTAGAGGTGGGACGCGAAGGGGCCACTTACCAGGAAGCATAACAAGAGGAGCAGGATGAAGCCAAGCAAGGTGAAAACGCAGATGAGGAGGATTGCCCAGTACTGAAGCTCTGTAAAGGCAAAATAAGGGCACATCAGTTTTTTGGACTCCTGCACATGGGACACAGAGGGAGACACCACCCAGGCAAAGGTGGGAAGTATGGGGCAGTGCTTGGGTGAGGCAAAATTGCTGACAGGCAGCACCTGCCCTTCCGTGGCTGCAGGGCAAACATGCCCCTGCAGTGCCAAGAGGGACAGGGTGTGCAGAAATGGTGGTAAAAGGGAGCAAGTGTCTGAGGACCCACAAATTTTAATGCCACCTCTGTGAGTATCAGAGCCCTCAGATGGTTGCAGAGATGTTCAGAGAGACAAAGCTCTGGCTGAACTCTTTTGGGGAAGGGGTCAGAGTGAAAGGTGTCAGCAAAAGCTGTAGTTACTTTCACTGGCATGTTTGATGTGTGGAAAAGCAACAGTTCAGAGGATGGGTTTTTTCCTCCACCTGTTTACTGTTAGTTCTGGGGTTGTGGCTACACTCACACCACCAGATCTAGATTTTTTTGTAAATACTGCAGTTATCAGAACTTATTGGTGCCAAAGCTCCAAAACAGCCTCCCCAATTGTATTGGCTTTGCCTGTCCTTCACTGCCATCCTCCTCAGGCTGGCAGGCTCTCATGGTACCTTCAGTCTGCTGCCAGCCTACCAGAGTCCTGGATTCCTGGGCTCTGGTGCAGGTCTAGTCTCTGTTTTGAAGGGTGTGATGCCAATTTACTGTAGCTTGAGCATTCAATGGCTGTAGGTCAGTCTCTCTCCAAAGCACTTACCTGGTCTTTTGGACTCCTGTTCATCTACCTTGAGTGGAAAGTAGCCTGGAGATAAAGGGTGGGAGAGGTGAGAAAAAGAGGCTCCAGAGGTGATTAAAACAAAATAATCAGCATTCCCACAGAGTCACTGCAGGAGCTCTCACCTTCAGCGACCAGACTCTGCTCTTCCAGCTCATAGCTGGGGCCCAGCTTGGTGAACCCATGTGTCAGGCGTGTCAGCTCCTCATACACCTCTTGCTTTTGTAAAGTCTGTGAGGGGTCCAGTGTGAATTTGCAGGTGGAGACAACGTTGATGTAAGTCTTCCCATGGACAGGCCTTGAGGATGACAGCCAGAGTGTCATTATGGGAAAAGGGAAACAGTAGAGCTGAGAGGAGGCTGGGAGAGGGATTGAGAACCAGGCTCTGGTTTGCAGAGTCTGATCTAAGCAATGTTTTATTAGCACGGGATCAGATTTTGCAGCCTGGTGAATTCCACCCACTGATTTAATCCCAGGCAAGGCATTTTTAAGAGGTAAGTCAGCTCAGCTTTGTGTTCCTCCAAAGAGGTGTTGGAGAAGCCAGAGGCAGGTTTTGTTCTCACACTGGTCATGGCTGATGATTGTTTTGCTAATATGGAGTGTGAGCTTGCTTGGGAGAGAATGAACTATTGGTTTTACTCTGGAATAGTTTATGCATGAGAACAACTTTACCAGCACAGAAACAAACCCACCTCATCTGGACAGAAACCCTTTGTGAATAAAGGCAAAACTGACAGAGTGAATGAAGGTGTCTCCTATGTGTCACCCAGAGCACCAAGGTTGGTGGTGAGGCAGGAGCACCCGGCTGGGGCTCCGAGTGCCTCTTCTGCAAACTTCTTCTTTGGGACTGACAAAAACCACTTCTGAAGCAAGGACCTACCCAAAGCTCTCGACAGTACAGCCAGCAAAGTAGTCCCTGAGGCTGCTTCTTTGGAATACATCAAGCTGATGGGAAGAAACAAAACAATTGAGGAAAACAGTGAATTTAATACATCCTTTAATTTGGACAGGGAAAGCTGGCTATTGCTCTTCATTTTACCTCCTTCTCAATTTTCTCTTTGTTCACTTGGTACATCTGTGAGCTGGAGTCCTGCAGTTCTGGTGAGTAGGGGAGGTTGGAGATTCTGAAGCTTAATCTGAAGTTTTCTTTCCCAGACTTGAGGGGTGTTTTGTAAGTCACTGCCTCAATCGCTAGTTCCAAGGCTGGAAATGGAGAGAAGTCAATATAAATTCTAGCAGAGAGAAACAGAGGTTCTTCTACCAAGCAGCACTGACCTGCAGACTTCTAGCTAGGGAAAATTGATGAAGTCTTAATAGATGAAGAGAACTTATGCTGGGGTCTGACAGCAAATTCCTAGTCTGCTTTTACATCAGTCCTTCAGCACTGTGCTAGGCCACTCCTTTCTCTGGGAAGTTGTACATTTGGAAAAAGCTAAAAAATTTAACTCTAAATGCTTGAATTTGTGGCGAGTGGTTTCCACTTCATTTTCTTGTTTAATACTGTTTAACACCTGAAGCCGTTGAGGACTGAAGGGTTGTGCTGAGCCAGACTGCATGTGGCAAAGGACTGGCCCGGCCCAACTCTGACCCAAGTTCAGTCATTTGACCTTATAACAGATTCATTTCTACACGCTCCCCCTCTGACAGACCAGGAGTTGGGCAATTCTGAGTATGCCATGGCAATGTGGGTTGATCTGGGTGGGAACTGTGCAGCATGATTTGAGCTCTACATACTGTCCACTGAGAGTTCTTTCAGCCGGTAACTGCTTCCCAGCCACAGTCCAGTTGCATTTGAAGTCCCATCCTGAAAAGCTGTTTCAACCACAGCCCTGTTGATGCTGGGATCCGGCTGGAAGAAGCAATTGCAATCGACTACTATGGATCCAGCCCTGTGGAGAAACAGAGGTTCTGAGATAAATCATGAAACATCATGTGGGACAGTCTCCTGCAGGGTTCCTGCTATTCTGAGTGCTGTTTGACCTAACGTGGTGTCATTGAGAGCTGTGGAACAGGCTGGTTTGGGGTTGTTTTTAACTTTTACCCTGTGTGAGGGTTCTTTGTCCAAGTATCTTTCCATCTAGAGCAGGACACTACAGCTATACCTGAAGCCCACTTTTAAAGCATAGTGGAGTCCAGGTTGAGAGGAGCACAGAGGCTGCTGGGTCACCATCATCCTAGTTAGGAGGGTGGCAGTCTGTAATTACTGGGGTATTCAGACTTAAGAATGCTCTATGGAAATTCCAAGACTAAAAAATGTCAGTCCATACCAATAGGGAAAAATTCAAACTGACAAATTCCAGGAAGCCTTGAAATTACTTCTGAGGGCATGAACCAAACGAAGAGCAGGAGTTGCACAGAGAACAATGGCACTTGGCTGTGGGGAATGGTGCTGGGGTGTGGCAACTCTCAAAGAACACCAGATTGTACCACAGACCTCAGCCTTGTGATGCTGCAGTTCAGGAACTGGTCTCGCAGGTTGCTCTGATGGTATAGTTGATTCATCTGAAACCAAAATGTCATGTTAAATATTAATGAGTTCTGGGCCTCAAGGCAGATGCTTTAAGGCAGCAGGAGGTCCTCTAGCTTTGGAGAAACATCAGACTTTTATTTTTGCTAGTTGGATTTCATGGGAGTTTTTTACTTCAGTATATGCCTTCTGGTGATGGAGTCTGGCTTGCAGCTTGGCAAGACTTTCTGTCCTCTCTGAGCAAGCTGCCGGAGTTAAACAGCTCAGTCTGCTGACTGACAGCTGTCAGCTTGAGCCTCGTTTCAGACAGCACAGGCTCAGAACTCAAAAGTATGGAATGTTACAGCTTCATCTGAAAAGCGAAACCTATTGAATGAGGGTGGTGTGTTGGTGCTGATGGGTGTGTTGGGTTCTCAGCAATGAATGATGTATGTGCTGACGTGACCTGGGGGAGACTTGAACACTTCTGAATGCAGCTAAACACTGCGTGTGCGTTTAACAGGGAACCTAAACCTCTTGCATTTTGTAGTGTGTCTTTGACTGCAAATAATTTAAGACCACATGTAACATAACAATCAAAAGTGATTCAGTGGCCAATCTCATCTTTTGGATTCTAGACATTTTTGTTTCCAATTGTTGATTTTAAGACATAAATCTACAGCAGTCACTGCAAAAATCGAAGTGCAGACATGATTGTATTTGAGCTGCAGCTCCTTACCTTGTTGCTGATGTGTTCCACTGCTGCTTTGTATTCTGGAGACTGAGAGTCTGGGTTAGTCAGATTTTCGTTGACTATCCTAAAGGTCAATCTGTAGCCCAGTTTGGCTGGAGCTTCAGTCAAGACAGGCTTTCTGGTGATATCTGAGTCTGTGAGTGGGAAACCTACGTAAAAGTAGAGTGCATTTATTATACCAGTTCTATCCGCACCACAAAAGCAGTATAAGTATGTCCCAGCTTAGATTACATAATGCAGCAATGAAAATCTCCAGGAATTTGTATGATTTAAGGGGCAGAAGTGCATTTGGAATGGAAATCCTGCTGGGTTGGGTTTGTCATAGTCAAAACCTACAGAATACCCACAGAGCAGAGGAGGAGTTCACTAGTGCTCATGGCCCAGTGCAGCAGAAGGGTAGTGATCTCCACGTGATCCCAAAATCACATCTTGGCACTGCTCATGGATGCTCACCGTTGATGTACAGGCTGTTCTTCTCCAGGCTGTAGTGCCCTAATTTGGTGATGCCTTTCGTCATAATGCTCAGCTCGTGATAAACCTTTTCTCTGTCAAACCTGATGTTGTTTTTGTAGCTGCAGACAGCATCTACGCCTGTGTTACCAGTGTTGCTCACAGACCTGTGGAAAAATGTCAGACACGTACTTTAGGACACTGCTGATGCTCACAGAACACCTTGTGTCACTTGTATGATGGAATGACAGGTACTTAAACCTGCAAGTGCAGCTGGCCTCCTGCATCTTTCAGCAGATTCTCAAGAATTGTGGCAATGACACTTAGATGTAAGAAAATCATGAGCAGACAAGGAGGTGTCACTGGCTTCTGCTTCCTGGCATCAGAACAACTCTGATAACTTATACAAATTCAAGGTGTGTAAGAGCAGATAAGAAATGGTTAATTGCACTTTCAGGAACCTTACCTGAATCTGATCACTTTACATCCCGTGTAGGCAGAGCTTATGTTGCTGCTTTTGAAAAGAGGGTCAATCTGTCAAAACAAACCCCAACAAGGTACAGCTTGAGGATTTGAAAGTGTATCCGGGTGTAATGCAGGCACATTATCACCAGCATTGCACAAAATGGGCAAAGCTGGAGCCAGACTTACGTAATGGTTGATAACTTTCATGGTGGAAATGAATCTGCGGGAGCTTGGTGTCTCCAGATCTGCAGAGTACGGGAGGTTGGTCAAGGTGAAGTTCAGTGTGAAATTCCTGGATGCTGGCCTTGGTGTGGTTGCTATGCCCGGAGCTATAGTCAAAGGGGAGAAGGATTATCATCTTGCTATAAAAGCCATCTTCACTTTCAAAGACATTTCCAATTCTAGCATGCTTCAAGGCTACTCTGAAGAACCTCTTCTGCTCTTAATTTCTGAATCTCCTTTGATAGCTTCCCTTGGAATGAGTCTGGCAAAACACTTACCTGGTCTCTCAAGTGGTTTGTTGTAACCTGGAAAGGAAATGTGAGAGAAACATTATGTAAGACAACAATGGAAGAGGAGATGATTAAAGGGATGACTTGGGAATGAATCATCAGAATCAGCCCCTGAGGGTGTGAATCTACTAGACAACCTACTGCTTCAGTAGAACAAGGTGCTTTTATAATAGTGAAGACTAAAATGAGAAAATACTGTGTGCTGCTCTTTAAATACTGGTGGGACAGAAACCAGGTGAAATGTTCCTGTGCAGGTGAATGACTGAGGTCAAGACTAAAATTAAATCACACAACCCAAGTACAGGTGTTGCAAAGGCTATTCCATCCACACATGAGGCATGACTGGGCTTTCTGGGGCCGTGATGGGCTATCCCCACATCCACATGGAGATCAGCACCTTACCGTTGATGTACAGGCTCTCCTGGTCCAGGCTGTAGACCCCTAAGCTGGTGATGCTGTTGGTCTTGTTGCTCATTTCATGGTAAAGGGTGATTCGATCAAACTGGGAAGCAGCAGAATCCCTCTCATAGGTACACACTGCATCTACTCTGGTGCCTTCATCTTTTTGGGCAGGTCTAGGGAAATGAGGGTATATCCTGTTCTGTTCCAGAATTCAGTATTTGTGGTATAAACTCATGGGGTTGTTTATTAATTCAATCACATAGCCAGGTAGAGAAGAAAATACAATTTTTTTACCCCCATGGTGATACTCAGAAGTGTGTTCTCAAAATGTTGAGAATGTACTTGACCTTTCAGATGCTGCAAGTGTGAATTGCAGTAATTTTATAGACGTAGTTCAAAAAAAAGTGTAATGATTTTTTGGATTTCTTGAATCAGGTGATAAATTAAAAGATGTAAAAGGATCTATTGTACATGAACTAGGTCACAAAAAGGGAAAAAAAATTTGTAAATGTAAATGATGCTTACCTGAAAGCCATCATTTTGCAGCCTCTATACACAGGATGAATACTAGTCTTCTTGAAAAGCTGATCAAGCTGAAAAAGAATCGATTTTACAAGTTAGCCAATATGTAGATGAGCAAAATATCACAAAGAAAAAGCATATAGGAATATATGACACTAACCAGAGCAGTCAGGGCTCGTGCTGCAGCACTAAACTCGGCAGAAGATGGATTTCTGAGACTACTGGAGTACTGGAGATTAGTCACAGTGAAATTCACTGTGAAATTCCCAGTTCCTGCAGGTAGAGCTGCAGCTGGAAGCAAAATGCAATGAAAAATAGAAGGCAAATTGGAGTTAATAGACCTGAGCTTCACCAGTAAAGGAGTAAGATAAAAAATTAGATGGAAACATATTTTACTAATTTTTGAATGAAAAATAGTATGACACATAAGATAAAAAACATGCTGATATTTACATGTGATATTACAGGTTCATATTATAAACAATCTCATAGATTTACCTGGAAAAATGTGTGATTCCTTGTATTCTGGAAGGGAAGAAAAAAGTCATTCAAGGAAACAGATACATGAAGAAAGGAGTGGGGAACGAAACAACAAAACAGAGAAAAAAATTTCATATATAAGAGTAATTAAAAAAACTGAAACAAAGAAATGATGCTCCCAAAAGGAAAATTCTCTTCTTATAATGATAAATAGAGGAAGAAGAAATTACATGCCACTGTATGATATATATGCTAAAGATCCCACCAGAAAAAATTAAACACTAGACAAAAAGCAAGAGTAAAAAATAAAAAAACAGAATTCTGTAATGAATAAATCTGACGAGAAACAAAAATAATGTACATAGAAAAAAAATTGGGAAAACCAAAAAATAATGTCCACCGTTGGTGTAGAGGGTGTCCTTGTCCAGGCTGTAGGGGCCCAGCCGCGTGATGCCGCTAGTCTTGTTGCTGACCTCGTGGTAAAGGCCCACCCTGTCCAGCGGCGGGGCGGAGGGCTGCGTCCTGTAGGTGCAGACGGCGTCCACCCCGGTGTGGTCCCCTTGCCTCAGTGGCCTGGAAAAGAGAGCGCGGTGGCTGAGCCCCCCTGCGCTGGGCCTGCCCGCTGGCTGCAC
>NW_010424128.1:0-2017 GCF_000710305.1 Buceros rhinoceros silvestris | reverse complement strand
CTTCCTGACCCCATCCCTACACAATTGGGCAACATCCCTATACTTTTCCCAGGATACCTCTTTCTGCTTCCACTGCCTGCACAGTTCCTTCTTGACCTTTACCAGCAGGTCTCCACTCAGCCATGCCAGTCTCTTTCTATTTAATCATTTTTATTATAAATTCTTAAGTAAACACTGGGTTATAAAACAAAAAATTTTGCTTTCAAGAGAAATTTGTTTAATCACATCTTTTAAAGTTACAGTTTATTTATACTTCTTTTCAATAAAACTTAGATATCATCAACACTAAAAATCACACTATATTAGACAGCATAGAAGTTATATAGGGTAGATAGGTATTCAGAACAACTAAAGTGAAAATCATTGGCTGTGATGTCTATGGCTAATTAAACATGCAACTATAAACCTAGCAGAAGTTAACCAGAAAAATATTAAAGGAAAATATTTTAAGACTATCTGACAGAACTACCGTCATTGCTTCCTTTTTTGTTTATTCACATTCATTATATAGCAGAGGAAACAGTATACATCCTAGAAATACAGCCTATGTTTTTTGGTATTGGTTTGGGGTTTTTTTAATGACGCATTAGTAAAATAAGGCAGAAAACCACAATGAACACATTAATGTCAGTATAGTCTAAATTAGCAGAACCTACGTATTGAATAGCTATAAAAGAAGTTGGAAAGTATAGAAGGACTGCTGTGGAGGCCTTATCATACTTTCACTTCTGCAGCCATGATGCCTTATACTGCGAGTCCCTGGAAAATGAGCTATACTGAGATTTAGAACCAAGGGGCCATAGCATCACAAATCAGATAATTCAGGCTGGACGAGGCCTCAGGACATCTCTAGCCCAGCCCCTGACCTCAGCAAGGTCAACTCTGAGGTTAGTTTTGGACCAGAGGATTAATGACAAATACTTGCTTCCTCCAAGCAGGACCAATTCTTCTTAAAATGGTGCTCTGTGAGGATCCTAGCTCATGGCAGTAAGCTTTTGATAGGCAATGTTTGGAGGAAATATCCTCAGAGTATACCAGGCACTGGCTCCTACTCGTTGCCCATTGATAGTATTTCAATAGTACTTAGCCTGTGCTGTAACTTAAGCATTGCCAGGTAGTATTCAAGTACTAAAACTCAACAAGCTATTCTGTCACAATGTTAAAATTATCAGAGGCAATTTCAGGGGACAAAAAAACCTCTCTCCTAGAAAATTCTTAGACCCAGTTTAGGAGTAAGGAAGGACTCAAAACCAATTCCAATAGTCAGCTTGCTATCCTGTTTAGGAGGTAAAATGTGTTAAAGATGCAGTATGTGCAGTGATAGAGTTCCAGAAAGCAGCCCTGGTTGTGTTCTTTAGTCATGTTTGCAAAGAAAAATTAGCCCCCTGAATTACCACTATGAATCTAAAAAATTGAAGTGTAAGCAAAGATTTGTATCTTTATTGGGGTTCTTTTTACCCCTTCTGTCCTTTAATGGATCTGCTAGACATGACTACTTTTTCTTCCATTTTCCTTTCTGCCTTATGTTGGATAAGCTGGTCCCAATGAAAATGAAGACGAAAATCATTATAATTTTATAGTAATCTATTACAAATACGTTTAACTAGAATTTCTTCTACTAACAATTCTTTCAACACTGATTTCTTTTTCACATAAATATACACATAGAGGGTAAAATAGGAGACAATTGAAGCATTTTAAGAAAGTCATCAACCATCTACAGCAGAGATACTGCATTACTTTTTGTCATGGGTTAAAACTTATGAGGCTGTTAGCACCGAAAAGGGGTTTTCACAACGAAAGGGATTTTTGCATGGGTTGGAAGGTAAACCCAGCAAACCACACAAAAGCGTTAACAGCTAGTTAAGGCTTGAATTTAAGGCTTTGTTTGGGCAAAGGAAAAACAGACACAGGCTTAATGTAAAAGGGGTGAGACCAGAAGAGGTTTAATACTGAAACACCCCAAAGGTAAAATCATTTTAAAAGTTAAATAGGACTGGAAAAGGGAGAGAGAGAG